>NW_027315812.1:21174399-21234399 GCF_026437365.1 Eucyclogobius newberryi
AAACTAGTGGAAATATGAAACTTTTTAGTAAATTTAATCTCATTATAGGGCAGGTTATTGCTTTACTGTCAGTGTTACATTTTATTGCCCGTGTACAAAACGAAACGGAAATAGACTCATGTTGAGGAAAAGCAGTAAACCCATTTAGAATAGGTAGAAATATAACTTTTGAAACTAGTGGAAATATGAAACTTTTTAGTAAATTTAATCTCATTATAGGGCAGGTTATTGCTTTACTGCCCTCTTGTGGTTACATCATAAACGACAGCTTGCTGTAGTTTTATCCTATACACAATCTGATACTGTACTGCATAAGAGTATATATTTAAAATGTTCACATCGATCCTGTTGAATAAAATTAATCAAATACAAGCACTTTCATTAGAGCAGCACGGTCACATACGTTAAGCTGGTATTGTGGTGTTCTGGTATTGTTGTGGCCTGACTCATTCTCTGACCTCTGACCTTTATTGCACTGCTGAGCTAGTATTGACCCCACATCAGTCCAGATAAGATGCTCTTCCTTCTTGTACTCTGAAAAGAGGTTTCACGAGCCAGCATGTCTTTGATACAAAAGAGCAGGTGTTAAAATGAAGATAAAAGCTAATCACAGCAGTTTGGGAAATGCATTGGATTTTCTGACATTGTGAGAAAAAAAATATTTTGCTGAAATAAGAGAAAATTCAGCCAACTTCCAGCTATTGTCTGAACATTTCCCTGGAAGTAAATGTGTCAGCTTTTTATTTGATGATTGCCAATATTTGCCACCTGTTTTAACATGGACCAACAATGATACAGTTAGTTTTAATTTTATTTTATTACAGCTATAATTTCATTTTTCACATGGAAAGTAACAGTCTGTGTTGTGTTGTTCCTCCGTCAGTGGGCCCACTCTGGCCAGCAGAGAGCGTGTGCGGCGGCGCTGTGGGGGCCGTGGCGGCGGCGCTGTGGCTGTGGGGGCCGTGGCGGCTGAGGCTCAGTTTTGCACAGCGAGCATTAGTCATCCAGGTCGGTGGATGAACACAAGGCCCAGGTGGGTGGGAAGGGCCCTCAAATTGGATCACACAGAGGGCCAAAACAAATAACAATGACACAGAGGTGAGAAACGACTGTTTTAAAGCAGAGGGGTCAAAACTATGGCCCGGGAGCCAAATGCAGCCCTCATTTATGTTGGCCCCACTGAATTGCCCCAATCGTTCTTTCCTAACAAACGCTGTATTGTGAAGCAAATTTAAAATGAATGTCCCAAGCCTTATTAACGGTAGATCTGGCCAGAGGTGGCAAAAGTGCTGAAGTTCACTAATGACTCTGATTAAAGTTAAATTACAGCTGAAAAAGCTTTACTTGAGTAAAAGTACAAAAGAACAGCATCGTAAATGTACTTAAAGTAAAAAAGTAAAACACAAAAACATACTGGTGATGGGACCGTTAAAAATGTAATCAATTGAACTATGGGGTTTGGATCCATTAATTACAATGAATTTGATAATAATTAAGTGGTAAAAGGTTATATTTTAGAGATAAAACACATAAGCCTGATGTGTGTTTATGAACAGCTCAGAAACACGACTAAAATGATTCAATCAGTTTGTTGAGGCATCAACGCAGGCGCACGCTGGCTTCATAAAAGATCATGCAATAGATCATGTAAGGAGAAGAAAGTACAGATGCTTCTAAGTAAAAGTTACTAGAAATATATATATTCAAGCAAAGGACAGATACATGAAAAATGTACTTATAGTAAAGAAGTAAAATACTTTGTTACTTGCCACCTCTGGTATAGCTAGCTCTGTTATATTAAATAAACCCATCTGAATGATTCCCTGTGTTGACCACCGATCTCTGCACCTCTGCTTCAAACATGCTTCAAAATGCAGACTTCCGTGAATTAAGTTTGGGGGCCCCTGGTTTAAAACATGCCTAAAGCTTCAAGTTATTCCATTCAGGTTTGGTGGTTCAACTCACACACTTCAAGACATAACATCTGTTTTTTTTTACCAGGATATTATTGTTCATATCATTGATATAATTTGAACAAACTCTATTTCATTCTACATATATACTGTGTTTCCACAGAAATACAGTATATATGTATGTGTCTATTTGGCATGGCCTTTCTGGCATATAAAATACAATATATAATATATAAAAAGAAAAGATTTACACAGCTTCTGTGATTTAGGAAACCATGACAGCTTTTTTAAATATGATTGCACTTTTACTTACATAACACTGACTTACTGTGATAAATATGTTACATGACTGTATCTGGTTTATAGTCTGAGTTTATGTTCAAAGAGGGCCAGCAGTAAGAGGCAGGCCCAGCCCATCAGGAGGCCAAGGTTCTGCAGGAGAAACATGAGGCACGGCCGAGTGGTCTTCACACGACTCATCTCCGGGAGCTAGAAACAAAGACATCACCAGACATTACAGATAAGCACATATGAGATAATAAAGGACGGCATCAAATAATAATTGTAATATATAAAGCAGGTTATTTTTTCATTCCACATACAATGTTGGAATTAAAGCCGCAAGCGGCATCCAACGGCCATCGCGGGCCGCCGGCCTTCCGACTCTGCGCTTTTGACTTGATAAAGATGGCGCCCTTATTGTGTCTTGAATAAAAAAAGAACTTGACAGACGGCGACACATTGGACATGGCCAATCCAGTGCAAATGAACACAAGTGTCAGTCAAATTTGCTGCGCCGCCGCACAGAGACCGTAGCACTTGGAATAAAAATATGGATACCTTTTGATGCCCCGCTTGTGTAGATGATTTTTCCCAAAGTAAAGCTTGATCGAGCTATTGCCCACGGAGGAGTTTGTTAAAGTGTGAAGCGTAAATGTGAACATTTCAAGGATTTGGCGTTTTTCCCATTTGTGACAGTATATTTGCAGCTCCACGGCACAGAGACCGTACCACTTAAAATCAAAATATGGATAACTTTTGATGCCCCGTTTGTGTAGATGATTTTCCCCAAATATGAGCTTGATCGGGCAATCGCCCTAGGAGGAGTTCGTTAAAGTGTGAAGCGTAAAAATGTGGTGATTTTAGAGATTTCGCTGTTTTCCCATTTCTGACATATATTTGCGGGTCCGCCACACAGAGACCGTAGCACTTAGAATCAAAATATGGGTAAGTTTTGATGCCCCGCTTGTGTAGATGATATTCTCCAAATATGAGCTTGATCGGACAATCGCCCTAGGAGGAGTTCATTAAAGTGTGAAGCGTAAAAATGTGGTGATTTGAGCGATTCTACGATTTTCCCATAAGGATAACATGGGATGTTTCTGTCAACGCTACGGTTACGCCGTACAAAATATGACTTTGGCTCTCATACTTTTATGATCAGGATGGCAAATTAGAATTTTGTTCAAAATATCATGTCATTTGGAAAAACTCTATTGTTTATAGGCCACTCTGAAGGCCAAATAGTCAGAATTCTGGGAAACGTTTGCGGCTCCGTCGCACAAAGACCGTAAAAGTTATCCTTAAAATTTGGATAACTTTAGATACACCACTTGTCTAGAGGACGTACACCGATTTTGAGGTTGGTGGGCAAAACGCACTAGGAGGACTTCGTTAAAGTGTAAAACATAAAAATGTGGTAATTTGAGAGATTTTGTGGTTTTCCCATAGGGATAACATGGGAGGTTTCTGTCATCGCTACGACTACGGCGTAAAAATTTAGGCATTTTTGTGATTGGCTTTTGTGATCGGGACGGCAAAATAGAATTTTGGGTAAAGTTTAGACAATTTTGGTAAAACTAATTTTTGACCTTCAATGTTAATTTAAAGGTCACTCTGTAGGGGGCGCTATCACTGCCATTTCAATTTTGTCAGCCTAAACTGGTCCAAACTAGAAAGTTTAACAACTGATTCAAATTTGGTCCTAATCGGACTGGTTTTGATCAAATGGGAGCAATTTTTAGACCTGCAATATTCCAAAATAAGTTGTCCAACTTTGCGGCTGCGCCGCACACAGACCGTAAAAGGTATCTCAAAAAATTGAATAACTTTAGATGCCCCACTTGTCCAGAGGACGTACGCCGATTTTGAAGTCGGTGGGCAAAACGCCCTAGGAGGAGTTCGTCAAAGTTTGACGTAAACAAAATGGCTAACTCAGCTTGTTTTCATTTTCAAAGGAAGATGGCGGCCATAGGGTAAGTTTGGGGGCGTGGCCACAATGTTTTTTTTTGTTTATCCTCACGAGAGGAATGCGTGTCCCGAATTTCGTAGCTTTACGCCAAAGTTGACCTCGGGGCGTCTCCCATAGGCGCAATGTATTTTGACTTTTGTCGGTGGCGCTGTCGCGCCATTTTTTAACGAAAAAAAAAATGGCCCAGAAAAAATAAAATTTTTCACCGATTCTGAATTTTGGGCAAAGTTTGGTGAGTTTTTGAGCATGTTCAGGGGGTCAAATTAGAGATCAAAGCGCTGAAGAAGAACAAGAAAAATTAAAGCCGCAAGCGGCATCCAACGGCCCTCGCGGGCCGCCGGCCTTCCGACTCTGCTCTCTGCATTTTACAGAGTTGGCGCTAACGTAATTGTCTAAGAACTAAGACAGCGACACATTGGACATGTACAATGCTGTGCTTAACCAGTGCAAATGAACACAAATGTTGGTCAAATGTGCAGCTCCAGCGCACAGAGACCGTGACACTTGGAATAAAAATATGGATAACTTTTGATGCTCCGCTTGTGTAGATTATTTTCCCCAAATATGAACTTGATCGAGCTATTGCCCACAGAGGAGTTCATTAAAGTGTGAAGCGTAAATGTGAACATTTCAAGGATTTGGCGTTTTTCCCATTTGTGACATATATTTGCGGCTCTACCGCACAGAGACCGTAGCACTTAGAATCAGAATATGGATAACTTTTGATGCCCCGCTTGTGTAGATGATATTCTCCAAATATGAACTTGATCGGGTAATCGCCCTAGGAGGAGTTTGTTAAAGTGTGAAGTGTAAAAATGTGGTCATTTGAGAGATTTTGCGGTTTCCCCATAGGGATAACATGGGATGTTTCTGTCATCGCTACGGCTACGCTTTACCAAATATGACTTTGGCTCCCATACTTTTATTTTGGGGATGGCAAATGAGAATTGTGTGCAAAATGTCATGTCATTTGGAAAAACTCTTGTTTATAGGCCACTCTGAAGGCCAAATAGTCCAAATTCTGCGAAAATTTTGCGGCTCAGCTGCACAGAGACCGTAAATGTTATCCATAAAATTTGAATAACTTTAGATGCCCCACTTGTATAGAGGACGTACACCGATTTTGAGATTGGTGAGCCAAACGCACTAGGAGGAGTTTGTTAAAGTGTGAAGCGTAAATGTGAACATTTCAAGGATTTGGCGTTTTTCCCATTTGTGACAGTATATTTGCAGCTCCACGGCACAGAGACCGTAGCACTTAAAATCAAAATATTGATAACTTTTGATGCCCCATTTGTGTAGATGATTTCCCCAAATATGAGCTTGATCGGGCAATCGGCCTAGGAGGAGTTGGTGAAAGTGTGAAGCGTGAAAATGTGGTCATTTTAGAGATTTCGCTGTTTTCCCATTTCTGACATATATTTGCGGGTCCGCCACACAGAGACCGTAGCACTTAGAATCAAAATATGGATACCTTTTGATGGCCCGCTTGTGTAAATGATTTTCCCCAAATATGAGCTTGATCGGACAATCGCCCTAGGAGGAGTTTGTTAAAGTGTGAAGTGTAAAAATGTGGTGATTTGAGCGATTCTACGATTTTCCCATAAGGATAACATGGGATGTTTCTGTCAACGCTACGGTTACGCCGTACAAAATATGACTTTGGCTCCCATACTTTTATTTTGGGGATGGCAAATGAGAATTGTGTGCAAAATGTCATGTCATTTGGAAAAACTCTATTGTTTATAGGCCACTCTGAAGGCCAAATAGTCAGAATTCTGGGAAACGTTTGCGGCTCCGTCGCACAGAGACCGTAAAAGTTATCCTTAAAATTTGGATAACTTTAGATGCACTACTTGTCTAGAGGACGTACACCGATTTTGAGGTTGGTGGGCAAAACGCACTAGGAGGACTTCGTTAAAGTGTAAAACATAAAAATGTGGTAATTTGAGAGATTTGGTGGTTTTCCCATAGGGATAACATGGAAGGTTTCTGTCATCGCTACGACTACGCCGTAAAAAATAAGGCATTTTTGTGATTGGCTTTTGTGATCGGGACGGCAAAATAGAATTTTGGGTAAAGTTTAGACAATTTTGGTAAAACTAATTTTTGACCTTCAATGTTAATTTAAAGGTCACTCTGTAGGGGGCGCTATCGCGCCCATTTCAATTTTGTCATCATAAACTGGTCCAAACTAGAAAGTTTAAGAACTGATTCAAATTTGGTCCTAATCGGACTCTTTTTGATCAAATGGGAGCAATTTTTAGATCTGCAATATTCCAAAATAAGTTGTCCAACTTTGCGGCTGCGCCGCACACAGACCGTAAAAGGTATCTCAAAAAATTGAATAACTTTAGATGCCCCACTTGTCCAGAGGACGTACGCCGATTTTGAAGTCGGTGGGCAAAACGCCCTAGGAGGAGTTCGTCAAAGTTTGACGTGAACAAAATGGCTAACACAGCGTGTTTTCATTTTCAAAGGAAGATGGCAGCCATAGGGTAAGTCTGGGGGCGTGGCCACAATGATTTATTTTTTTTGTCCTCACGAGAGGAATGCGTGTCCCGAATTTCGTAGCTTTACGACAAAGTTGACCTCGGGGCGTCTCCCATAGGCGCAATGTATTTTGACTTTTGTCGGTGGCGCTGTCGCGCCATTTTTTAACGAAAAAAAAAATGGCCCAGAAAAAACAAAATTTTTCGCCGATTTTGAATTTTGGGCAAAGTTTGGTGAGTTTTTGAGCATGTTCAGGGGGTCAAATTAGAGTTCAAAGCGCTGAAGAAGAACAAGAAAAATAATAATAATAATAATAATAATAATATTTTTAGCAAAAACAATATAGCCGTTTTCACTATAACAACAAATTATACATCGTTTGAAAGCTCTAAGCCTTCCCGATGCCGCCATGGGGTGGAATCATCATTACGAGCGCTTACGCGCTCGTCAGTCCCTATTCCGTCGAGATGCCCCGCCCACTCCCCATAGACTTCCATTGATTTGAGCAGATACAAGCATGGCCCATGCCTGCGGCATGGATTCTCGCGTACGGGACGATGCCAGGAGGGTTTTTGGAGGAATGCAGCGCTTCGCGCTGCTGTTGTCAACAATTAGTGAATGGGCTACGCCCATTCACTAATTGTTGACTATTTCTGTCATAGCAGGAGTAAGTATGCATGATCCATGCCTTCGGCATGGGCTAGTTCACTGTACTTGCCAGGGGCGACGGGGCACCAAACATGCGGGCTGCGCCCGCATGTTTGGTAAGACAGTTGCAACGCTGCCTTCGGCAGCGTTGCGGGAGCAATAGGCCCTCCGCCCTGCTGGGGCTCGGGCCTAATAATAATAATATTTTTAGCAAAAACAATATAGCCGTTTTTACTATAACAACAAATGATACATCGTTTGAAAGCTCTAAGCCTTCCCGATGCCGCCATGGGGTGGAATTATCATTACGAGCGCTTACGCGCTCGTCACTCCCTATTCCGTCGGGATGCCCCGCCCACTCCCCATAGACTTCCATTGATTTGAGCAGATACAAGCATGGCCCATGCCTGCGGCATGGATTCTCGCATACGGGACGATGCCAGGAGGGTTTTTGGAGGAATGCAGCGCTTCGCGCTGCTGTTGTCAACAATTAGTGAATGGGCTACGCCCATTCACTAACTGTTGACTATTTCTGTCATAGCAGGAGTAAGTATGCATGATCCATGCCTTCGGCATGGGCTAGTTCACTGTACTTGCCAGGGGCGACGGGGTACCAAACATGCGGGCTGCGCCCGCATGTTTGGTCAGACAGTTGCAACGCTGCCTTCGGCAGCGTTGCGGGAGCAATAGGCCCTCCCCCTGCTGGGGCTCGGGCCTAATTACATCACAATTTATTTTACACTTTTCCTTTATATGGGAAAATGGGGATTGGTTTACTTAAGTGTAGCTTCTCAAATATTGAATTGGAAGAGCAAAAGAGACTATAACATACAACAGAGAGTAGATCTGATCCGATATCATGTCTTACCATCTCCACCAGAGACAGGTAGAGGAAGATACCGGCTGTCACACTGAAGATCCACTGCTGCACCTCGGTCTCCGTGGACACAAACAGTCCGATGTAGAGGCCCATGAAGGCAGTGAGGGCGCTCAGAAAGTTCATGAGCACAGCAGTCTTCACGGGCAGGCCTGAGTTCAGAAGCACTGCAAAGTCACCTGGGAATATGTAGCGCATGTTAGAGAAAATGTCAGTTGTTTGGTTTTGCGAAAGCAGATTTACCAGCATAGTATTTGACTTGTTAGTAATAGGATTATAAGTTGAATGAAAAAGGGCTGGGTATCGGTTCCTGGAAATTGGTTCAACGGATTGATATAATAAGAGTATTTATAGTCCGTTATTCAAGGTTTAAGGTACACTTTTGTATTGCTGTAGGGAAAATTGTGATTTTGGGACACTATCATTTTATAATTTAGAGTTGTACTACTTCCTCTCAACTACATATTTGGAGTACTTTTGCCACCGCGCGTAACTGAATGACTTCTCACCCATCTCGTGTGGTATCTCATGACACAGGATAGCCACCGTGGTCGCCATGCCAGTCTCAGCCGATGAAGAGAAGGCCGCCCCGATAACCAGGCCGTCGGCGAAGTTATGAAGGCTGTCTCCCACAATTACCATCACAGCCAGCAGAGGAACGCCTTGTCCTGGGAAAACAATGGGAGTCTGTGCTCAACCGCAGTGTGGCCACCAATTAGGAAAACCCCCCACACACTTAAAAGTACAGTCAAATGTCCATATGTCCAAATACTATACATGCAATTCATATTTTTTCTCAATTAAGCTGCATATTAGCTAAACGTCTAAACGTCTAAATGTCCAAGCCTTAACCTCAAAAAGTGAATCAAAATACAAAAGATTACTGAGTCCCACCAGAAGAACAAGTTGAATCAGACTTTTGGGACCCATAACATAGTTTGAGAACCACTCACTCTGTTTTGGATTGCTTCTTGTGTTTGTGTGTTCTGGGGACGTTTCGGCACAGTCCCATTCATCCACCGGGCCCTGTGAGACATTATTATAAACATTGAGAATCAAACATAACACTGAAAAACACTAGTGTAAGAAACAGAGGCGTATTTATGGCCCGCTCCTCTGCTTCTGTCGGACCTTTGCCATTATGTACCAAATGTGCTCAAGTGCCAGCTTCATGTGCCGCAAGCAAAGAGCACTTTCTGAATGAGGCAGTACATTTCCAACAGCCTACATGCTCTGTAACACCTCCTACACCACTGATCATGTCCTGTTATATAAGAGAAGGTAATGCAACTTTTTTTCATTTAAAAACAAAAAGTCTCACCAACTGAATAGTGGAGATGGACTTGCCCCTTTGAGACTGGCCATTGCAGTTGAGCTCCAAAGGAAGTCCATGACTCTGCTCCGAAATAAATAAAATACCATGATAAGAAGCTTGGATATGCCCAGCTTAAAATAAAATATCACATTTAAATTATACAACTAAAAGAAAAAAAATACAAAATGTTAACTTACATGAGCATGCGATGGAACCACAAATGCAAAGAGTTTTTCAAGAAGGAAAAAAGCATAGATCCCAGCTATTATGCCCAAAAGTTTCCAAAGATGGTCCTTTCCTTCAGCAAAGTGCTCATCTTCTTCGTGAATGTGAGTGTGGTCGTGAAGCCCCAGGACCTGTAGAAGTCACATTCAAATATCAGCTGTAAGTTAACAACCGCAATGACAGACATTTATTTATTTTAGACAATTATACAAGGCGCACTTTGTCTTGTACCTGTGGGATGAGGTGAAGTAGAGCATCCCCAGAGAGAGTCCCCACGGCCAGACCCACAAACAGCTGCAGGATCAGGGTGTACGTCTCTTGGCAGGAGTGGAAGAAGATCAGGCACGTGCCAAGCATAGATCCAAGAGTGATGAGCAAGACTGCGACTGTACTGTAGCCGTACTCTGCAGAGAAGAAGAAAACATCACACGACAATAACTATATTTTAACTATTTTAGCCATTTTCCTTATAGACAAGTTCAACAGATTTTTTTTTCATAACGCTATGTCAAATTGTACATTATTCAGAAGGAAATGCTAAGTGTTGGAGAAGTTGTGTCAGCCAGGAGGCAAACCACAATCACACGTTTTGGGACTGTGTTTTGGGAACAAAGAGCTACAGACTGTATTAGACATGACCATCCCATCAGGTTTCAGAACTATGTATTTGGGCCATGATTTATATCTATATCTATATATGTCCTGTGCTATTTGGGTTATTTTGTTTATTGTATTTACTGTTCTCTGGCTGTGTTTTTTGTTCTGCATGTTATGTGTTATATTATAAAATGTTGGAGGAAAAAGAAAGAAAAGACAGGTGGAAGTTAAATCGTTGACATTAACTCCCAGCCACCAACATTGATTAACTACTAAAACTATTTTGGACTGAACATTGGAATCTGTTAAACAAACTAAACAAACATATCATAATCCCGTAGGTAAAGTTATTTAAAATGTCTCACTCTCCAGAGCAGTAGGCTGAGGTCCTCCTGTGTTTGACTCAGCAGACTCACAAGCATTGCCTAGCAACTGCTGAATGATGGCAGGACAAATTTGTCTGAAGTGGTCCGTGGAAATTGGCAAATGAGGATCCAGAGCAAAAATATCCACCAACTGATTGGCAGAAAAACAGACCTGAGACAAAACAAAACCACCGCTTTAGGTAAAGGGATTCAGAGGACAAGTTTAAAGTCCCCCCAAAGTCTCACCTGGGCCCAGTCACTGAAAGTAGCTGTGTTACCGTGGTTACAGCCACCTTCTCCCAACTGATGCTGTCTGTCTTTTTGTGTATTTCTAGTGATGCTCCGCCTCTTTCTGCTGTGATGGTGTGTTATTTCTTCATGCCCTACACCCAACTGATGAAGCAACTCTTCCAAATCTAAGCAGAACAAAACTTCAGTGAGAAGACATGTCATGGAAATGCAGATGAACAACAGGTTTTACATGAATATAAACATACAGAATCAAATTATTGCCATTTTCTATCTAGTACTTGCTGTCGAACTCACCAAATATCTGGAGATCACTGGTGCAGTTTAAGGCTTGAAAGATGTAGTCTGTGAAGAACGTTGGAGGGGGGAGATTTGTCTGTGTGAAACAGTGTCCCAACAGTATGTGACGGATGATGGCTGCGGACAGTCTGGGCACGGAGGACATGTCTGCACCAGAATCTTCTCCTACATCAATTTCCCTGAGAAGATGAGCTGCATCAACACACTAAAGGTCATATAGGTAAGCAACTGCAAGCATACGCACAAATCAAATGGCACAAACATTTCTTACTTGCATGTCAGACGCGTGTTCTTTGTGCGCTGGATGGTAATGTCTGTTGACAAGCTGCAGAATGCTCCCAGTTTCATTGCATGATAAAAACAGATTGTCCTCCGCTGGATGCAGGTTAGTGAGGGCCAAAAGGTAAAACTGATAGTTCCCAGAGGAGGAGGAAGAGGAGGTTGTGAGAGAAGAGGCCATGTTTGATATGCACAAGTCTTTTAAGTTAATTATGTAGTAAAGTAACACTGTAGAGATTTTCTGATAGTCTTCTTCGACGAGGAGAGGGCTTCTGTTATTGTCCAGCACAGAGAGGGCAGTGTCTGGACTCAGGCACTACAATGACAGGAATGTAGAGGAACAAGCATGAAAATAAAGACAGGATTTCCGTTTGAAAGCATTTAAAAGCTGAATTGTTATGATGGATATCTGGCATGGTTCTGAAACGTGTATAAGCTAATTCTACCTCTTGGTATGTTTATTATTTGGATGATTATGCTGTTTTTCTTGACGCTCAAGAGGTCAGGTTAATAAAGGGTCTGTTTTGTCTCAGAGGTCTGGTATTGTGGCACTGTGATGGAGTTGAACACCAGCCCAATTAGGCCCACACTCTAAAATAAAGAGTCTCTCCATCTTGCCGTTTAGAAATATCTCATTGTTCTACCACCTGCGCCTACGTCACATTCTTCTGGAAAGTAGTGCTAAACTCCTTTACCGTGTTGATGCCTAAAGCTACTCGTGAGTGCTCCATGGAGGTCAAATGCTTCATGTTCACCCACATTCCTGTCATAACAAGCATGTTTTCCTGGAATAAACGTGCCAATATACACAACGTAACACGTAATAATAAGGTCATTGCTGATAAATAAATGTTGACACAGAAGAATCATAAATACATTTTAGCTGATCTTGTGGTCTCACCTTTGCACAGACATCCTGTGAGGTTTCAAACTGCTCTTCACAGTGCACCGCCTGGAGGACTCTGTCAATCAGAAGTCCTATGTGGTGCCGCTGGAGTCTGGGCTCATCCTTTGCCCCGTGAACACCCAGAGCCTGCAGCACGTCCTGAAGGTACTTGTGCTCATGGCCTCGAGTCTCCACAGCTCCCCACAGAAGCAGCACCAGCAGGAGGGGAGAGCTGGACTTCCAGTGCATGTTAACTTCTCTTTTACTCCTAATTGCGTTCCTTGAGATTAAAAGACGGATACAAAAAAAACAATAAAAGGATATAGATATAGAAGCTATATAGAAGGAGATGTGTTCTCTGAGGGACCAGGTAAGAAAAGGCCCTCGTGGTTAAATGTGACACCAGGGGCTCAATAGAACCCTTCAGCTCAAACAACCCTCAACATGCCGATTGGTCAGCCCAAACCTGGGCCCCTCAGTCCACAACAAAAGGATTAGTGCAGCAAAGTAGGAGAGGGCAGGGGCATGCAGCGAGATAAGAGCACGATTGGGGAGGGAAACAATTATAATTGAAGATCTGCTGTACTGTTCCGATGTGACCAATGAGGATTGGTATTCTTGGCTGAAAGTATACTACACTATACAAACTATTTAAAAATGAAAATTAATTCAGAAGGACTTTAGGCAATGGAATGTACATAAAACATTGAAAGGTTTTTATTCAAAGTGAGTCATGCACAAAGCAGCAAATCCTCCATCCGCCCACAGTTAGTCCTGCAGGTCACCCCGACCTGCACCAGCTCTGCACAAACATGTTTCAAATCCTCAATGCTACGATACCTGAGCAACATCAATAAGAGAATAAGACTTACAATATGAATGAGCTGATCTACTGCGCTGCTCTTTCCTGTGCTCGCTCTGCTCCAGCCGGTCACACTGGATATCCAGGAGTTGTTTTGGGCAGAACTCCTGTGTTTTAGTTAAGACCTGCTTATGGTAAGTAAGAATTGAGTAAGCTCCTGAAGGATTAGCAGCGACAGCCTCAGGGCTGCTGTTACCATGGAGAATTCTGCCTCATTTTCAACAATGATATGATGAGAGGCGGGGGGCAGGCAGCTACTGCTGGAAGTGGCTGAAATAAATAGTTGTTTTTGTAAAAAAAAAAAAGTAAATTAATAATGGATAATTTATGGAGAAAGTCTCACAATATTTAAAAGCAATAAATGCAGTATTCTCTATTATTTCAGGAAATATATTCAAACACAATTTACATGAAATAGCAAGAATGGTATATTTAGAAAAAAAAAGATTTATTAAAGCAGTATTTACAACAATCATTCTCATTATAGTTATTTTTTTCAAAAACTGTACACATTTAACCAATCATACTGTGTAGTGATTATATGTTGTGTGTAAATTTGACCATCACTGTAGAGATTCTCTTCATTCCTTTGCGATTTGAAGTGTTCTTGAAGTATAGCAACAAAACCAGAGGTGTAAATAGGTGTCTATGCTTGTTCATTCTGTTCTATATTAGCCACCAGGCCCTTAGTGTCCACTGGAGCGCGGATGGGATTGTTGAAGTAAAGAGTGTTGTCAAAGTTGCTTTCTCCCAGGATGGCCGGCATGGGTATCCTCCTCCGGAAGAGAAGAAAGGCTCCAAGTCCTACTACGGCGATTACAACCAAGACCACAGCCACTGTGACGCCTGCTGAGCTGTGTGTCTCCTCTTTTACCACGTGAGCTAAGTGGAAAACACAGGTATTAATGCACTTACCATATGAAACCATGATATGAACTCATAAGTGACAGCTTATGACCGGACTTACCCACAGATGGAGGTTTCTCAGTGGGTGTAATGACTGAAAAATAGTAACATTAGAATAGGTCATTTGAATTACATCAGTTGAATCTGGCCCGTCTCACCTTTTGGTGTTTTGCAGATGTAGGATCTGTATCTGCTACAGCTGCTTGTGCTCCACTGCCCAGTTTCTGAGTTGATTTCAACACATGGTTCAGGGCCAGGCATCCCAGGCTTCCAGTTAGTGTAGTCCATCACACTACTATCAATCCACATCCACTCACCTGCCACAAGTACAAAAATATCTTAAATTAGCTATATTTGACAACCCTTGTTCCAAAGAAGCAGAGGCAACCATTCTGAATTTAATTAAAAAAAAAGTTATAATAATGAGCTCATCTTGCAAGGTGATCTCCCTAAACTATACAATTGATGATGCACATTCCGTTGTGTTCAATCAAGCAACAGATGAGGTGGATAAAGTAAAAGTAATAAGTTAAATAAAAAGTTATTAAACTATATTTCCTCAGTCTGTTCTTGTTTTTCGTAAGCTCACACAACACATTCTGCACTTATGTTTCATGCTTTATGTATAAGTTACTCATCATCACCATCATGATTCTTGTAGAGTCCGTTCCAGAACCACTTGGTTCCATCGTGGAGCAGCTCCAGGTTTTGTTGGACGAACTGACTCTCCTGAGGGTCTTCGATACTGAGGAGAGCTCCACCTGCGAGACACAGCAGTCGCCGATTACCACACCCATTCATCCCTGTAACTGTGAGTACCAATGTGTCCTGATGCGCACCTAATTTGAGGCATGAAACCGAAGCATGAGCCCAGTTGTCAACCACGGATTTTAAGAACATGTAACAGTGGCCCCTGAAAGGCACCCACGTCAACAACTTTTTTGGTTCTGGACAGTTTCCAGGAAGTTGTGGCGGTTGTGTTGGAGCTATGTCTAAAAGATAGTTAATTTTAATGAAAAAAAAATAGGTGTGGGTTCCAAATAAGTGTGTCTTACCTAGGGACCTCTTGCAGAGAGATTGGTAGCTGTTGGTGCATGGCGCTGTCTTCCATGTTTTGTCAGTGTCCATGTACACGCAGCCATAGTTGTTTTTGGGTTCATCCGCGCCCCATTTAGTGTATGACATCAACCAACCATCAATCCACTTGAACCGTCCCTCCGTCTGCATCAGTATAATCATTAGGTACAATAGAGCAGGTGTACTTTCTACGTACAGCTCTGGGAGTGTACGCGCACCATATTATTGTTAAGGCCGATCCACACTGGTTCATTGTGTTTGGACATCTGCAGGGTCAAGTACGCAAGGGTCACGGGGTTCAAAATACTGGCCAAGTCCGCGTCATCCGCCTGGCACTGCCTCCTCGCCTCGTCCCATTTCATCTTTTGAGTCACAAGTTTGTAGGAGTCATTGCCAAGTTTGTAAAAAGCCTTCGGTTGATCAGTAGTGGGCCCAACTTGAATCTGTGTATCTGATGCACAACACAAAAATGCAACCGCGTAATTAATAAATATGAGTCATTTAATACCTGTGCAGCAGATTTGTTATACATTATATGGACTCACCAATGTTTCTTTTACAGATGAAGCCCCTCTTCAATTCACAGTCATCTACTTTCCATAAACTAGTTTGTTTTGTAGAAGTGCCCACCATAACTACACAGTCATAGGTCTACATGGAAGAACATAACAAAGAACACATTTTAAAACAGCTCAGATTTTCTTCTGCTTTATGAAGATTTATTGAAACTAACCTCTGAAAAGAATGAGTAGCGTCCTTCGGGGACAGAGGCAGGGTGTCCTTTAGCCCAGTTAGTGTATCCAACGCCTTTTCCATCCGTCCAAATAAAGTGCATCTCCCAGTTGACGTCATTCATGCCAATCCAGAGATCTTCATTGTATTTATACATCTCAGTTGTTAGAAATGCTAAGAAAAAGCATAGAACATTAGTTACGTTTTATACTGACTTTAATCTAGCTTGTCGTTGCAAACCTTGCTCTTTATTGTTGAGGATGGACACCAGATTTCCTCCCTGGTTTTTGCAATATATCCTTGCTTCTTGCCAGTCCTTTTTGTTTTCCCCTGCTACAACTTTGTAGCACTGAAATTGATTTAATGACACATTTTAATGAGGATTTACAGATGCCAACATAACAGTTTACTCACCTTTCCTTGAAACGCTGTCCAATCCGGGGCACAGCCTCCTTTGGGAATCTCAGTCGGAGCTGCTGTTGCATTAGTGAATGTAGAGCTTCTTTTGCAAATAGATGGAAGCTCCAAGCCACAGTTTATATCGTTCCAGTATCCTGTAACATGTTTACACTCTTACTGTCATTACAAGACAAGACACTGTTACTACTCTGATGATTAGTTGGGTGTATTTTCAAACCTTTCAGATAAGTCACAGTCTGTCAACACGCTACAGTCACATACTCGGCCGCACCGTGAGTACATTTACATACATAATCAGATAACTAGAATAATCAGCAAAACTATTGTATTTTTGAAGACGAAATACGATGAATTTTAAAATAACAGTATTTAACATTTTCTCTTTCATTATTGTCTTTGCCACATTAAAAGCAGATTACTCACACCAGCTATAACTGTTAAATTGACATTTCTAATCTGATAACTCTAATAACTTTGGGTCCCTTATTAACTCCATAAATCAGATAATGATCATCTTTTGCTGTGTATGTAAACAAAGCCAGTGACAAATCGTATAAATAATCACAAAAATATCATGTTCATTGCAGTATTAATATATAGTATAATGCGTTGCTCTTGTAATACGTACAGTGACTGGACTTACCCATACTTGTATAGATAGTTACACAGTTTTCGTCATTATTTGCAAAGTTTGGCTCATTCTTTTCCCATGCGGTAAACGTCACAGGAGAATCATCCACCCAGCTGCAAAATAACCATGTTATAGTTTTAGTTTTATTTAATTTAAAACAAAAAGTTGAACTCACCTAAAGGACTTGTCCAAATTCACAGTCATGCCGATGTAGTACTGTGACTCTGAGCCCTTTACAATCTGCCCAAAGGAGAGAAAATTAAATCATACTTTTGTGCTTTGAGGTTATGTGAAAGATGATGTAAAGGTCTTACAATTTCCCAGAGGAACTTCCTCTCACTCTCTCCTGTGATGACGGCGAGATCACCAAAGTTCTTTTTGCAGAACGCTCGAGCACTTTCCATTGGCTGGAGTTTATTGTTGATCAAAAATTGGGTGTCATTGTATATAAACCAGCCATCGTCTGTTTTGTTATAAACTGTGAACAACAAACAACAAACATTAGTAATACATTCAACTACATTTAAAGTGAGTTATATACAAAATTAAGTTGTTTTTTCATGATGCAATGACTGGTACCTGGGATAATATGAGCCGGTTCTGGTTTTGGTAGTATCCCTTTTAAAAAAGCAATGTAAATGTATTGTTCCAAACTACATAAAATAATAGTTTTTACCTTTGCGTATTTGGCAGATCCAGTCGTTGTAGAAATCACAGTGCCGGTCATTCCAGGGACGGCCGTAGTATGAATTGATCTCTGCGCAGTGTTCCACGTCATTGTGGTTGTTTGGTTCTCCAAAAGCCCAATTCTCATATTCAGACTAGAACAACATTTTAGAAGAATTTGATTTGAAGAACGTTTTGTTAAAGTGTGGAAATGATATAAAATCCAAAAGTCGATGTGTGTGTGACTTACAGGAGAATCATCTGTCCACTTGAAAGTTGTTCCTTGGAGGCGAAACCCTATCCAAACTGGCTTTGTGAACCTACACATAGATCTTATCAAAATAAATGTATATAACATACTGAATATACAATTTAATTGATATACAGAGTATGTTTGTTACCCAGCATTGTCTAGATCATCTTCACTGTGAACACTTAAAAGATCTCCACCAATGGCTCTACAGAAGTCAAGAGCTCCTTGCCAAGTCTTTTTTGAATCCTTTCCCTTTTTAAAAACCTGTTTTTAAAAAAAAATGCATTTTTCACATTATGTGCGCCGACATGAATGATGTACAAATATTTCTGTCAGATTTCATCACTTTAAAGCAGAAGTTTCTTTGGTGGAGGGGGGTCCACCCGGCTGCACAGGTCAGAGCGGGAGTGGTGGGGGGCACGGTGGTCGTGGGCACGCCTTCAGCTTTCTTTTTACACATGTACTTCTCCTTGTTGGTGCAGCTGACAACATCCCATAAGCCAGCAAACACACCAGTTGTCATAGTGACACATCCCTGTTTTCTGTCTTTTGTGAAGCACGTGACATTTAGAGGAATCATGTACGTACACACACACGTGAAGTTATCTGGGGTACAAACGGGACGTACCTGGCATGCCAACATTGAAGTTGGTGAATGACACTATTCTTGACGTGGTCCATTTGAAATTGTGTTTGTCGTCCATATTGGAAAGTCCTGTCCAGAAGTACTTCTCTGGTCTCAAACCCACTAAACTGACTAAGAAGGCACTCTCGTATCTGAAAGTAGTCCCAGACAATTGAAAACGTTAAAGGTTGTAGACACGAATTGTCTTTTGTTTCTTTTAGTAAGTAAATAACAAAATTTGATCTGAATGTTGTTTTCTTTGTAAGAGGAATGCCAAGCTTAGTGGCAAAAATGTACACTTGATACATTCACTGCGTTGGTAGAATTATGTTGTATACATCAATGACAGCAGAAGCTCACCTGTCACCCACATCCACCAGATTGGATCCTTCTTGTGAACAAGCTGCTTTGGCATCATCAAATGTCTTTGTCTCTGCTCCAATCTTGTAACAATATTGGCCATACCTAACAGATCCCTGACCCAAAAGAATGCATTGAGAGAAAAGCAAGGTAAAATGCATGAATAGTCTATGTGCAGACTCACAAGCTTGCATCCTGGGTTGGTCTCCTCATGAGTGCCCCCTGCTGGTTTAGTGGCTGCCCTCTTCTTGCAGATGTAACCAAATGTTTTCTCACACATGTGATCCCCCCATTTTCCATCCTATTCACGTAAAACAATAATAGTTTTGATTAAGTCCAGTCTTGACTTGTGATTGTGTATTGGTTGGTACCTTTCCTCTGATGAGCACACAGTCTTCCTGTAGGGTTGTTGCATGGGAGGGCTCATCGCTCAGCCAGTTTGTGTATGAGACGGGAGAGCGATCTGACCATTCGAATAGCAATGGATTGGTCTGGTCATTCAAGCCAATCCAAAGCACGTCTGTTGGTACTAAGAGTACAAATATGTCATGATAATTGTCCAGTGTGTAATGAAAATACCAGCATTTATTCTGCCGTATTGAACTGCTATTACTACATTAGACTTACAGTATCCCATTTGAGAGACAATGAAGCTCTGCTCTTCTATGTTGGCGATGCTGGCCAGATCTCCTTCCTCTTTGTGACAGGCGCTCAAAGCATCCTTCCACATCTTTTTACTTCTGTCGAGGTAGTAACAGTTTCCAGAGTATGGGACCCAGTGGTTTGGGCAGAAGCTCGGCTGCTCCTTGCCTGTTGGAGGAAGACATACATTTCTTAACTTAAGCTAAATACTACAACTCATACTGATTGAATGTGATTGTACTTAGAGGTGCAGGAAGCGCTGTAGAATTTCCTCGTCTGCAAATGTAACCAAGTTTCTTGTTGCAGGAGCTGCTCTCCCATTTGCTTGCTTTTCCTGCGTTCATAGTTGCGCAGTTGGTCCCGGGCTCAGAAGAAGGATGACCTGTTGGACCATGGTGAAGAGTAATGTCATCTGAGAGGTCTTTACACAATGTTACACAGTTACCTACATTTAAGCCTTCAACTAGGACTTACCTGGTCCCCAGTTTAGATATCTGAATGGGTTTCCATTGCTCCACTGCCAGCCACTATCGTAATCCAAGCTGTGTAGTCCAATCCACAGAGAAGTCCCTAACATATTTGTCAGCCCTGTCTCAAAAACAGTAAGCACATTTGTGGTTATGATTTGTTAGGCAAATACCATCTTTAGAATATGAGTCTGCAGTCTAATAGAAACATATACTTATAGAAACATGGCCCCAGTGAGGCATCTAAACTGCATACTGTAAGTATATCATGATTGTGAATGGCAAGATGAGCTCTACTGCTGTACCTGAGATGTAGGACTGCTCGTGTAGCTCCACGATGCTGAGTAGCTCTGCTCCCTGCTGCTGGCAGCTCTTCCTGGCCTGGTGCCAGGTCAGCACGGCCTGAGTGTTCCTCTGATACTCCACACCAGTCACTGGGTCAGAGTCCCAGCCCGATGTGGCTGCACAAGAAACAGTGTTTGAAAAACATTATACATCACAGTCTTGTCTTTATAATTTAGCCATATTTTGGTGTGGGTCAGCAAGAAGCAATGGCTTGTCTTTTTCCTGTTCTGATGAATTGAGCAGTGTAAGGGGAAAGGGGCTGGTGAGAAAAGAAGGAAATATGTATGAACATGTATGAGGACTTCTCATGGGAGGAAGCTCCAATGTTCTGTTGAGGGCAGCTGTGCGGTCAGCAACCACATCAGTCAGTCCTGACCATCGCAACACAATCCTCAAAACTCACATACAATCATCACGTCACTAAATATACCTTGCCTTAGGACTGCAATGCTATATGTAATATCATTTGTGCTTGTATTATTATGAATGGAAGTTTTCCTCATTAGGTTTTGTTTACCTTTGGTTGGACAAAAGCCCCACTTTTTATCCTTGTCATAGTCCCTGTCTGTAGCACACCACAGCAGTCCATCCGAGCGTCCGTCCTTTGTGCACTCAGCATACCACTGGGATTGAAACTTGAATGGGAACTGACATGGCCCTCCAAATGCATTGCCCCCTAGAGTGAATATCTCTGAGGAGAACAAAGAGGACACGATCAAACATTGTGTATATCAAGAAAAATGTACAAGACCATTAATTGGTGTTTAGTTTAAGTAGTCTTTTTTAAGTGCCTATCATATATTTATAAAATGAGTGGGCTTTGTGAAGTGAGCAGATTTTAGTAGAAAAAAACAACCTGTTGCTATCTATATTTTTTAAAGTTCTGCATTACATTTAATATGTTTGTATTTCATGGATGTAGCTAGAGCAGAAAACATTTACGTCCAATCGAACAGCACCAACAGTGACTTTCTTTTGTTTTCTTCATTTCAGACTAAGCTGCACCTTGAAAGCCCTTGGAGCAGAGGTCCCCCCGTGTGCCGTAGATCTTCCAGCGGCTCCACAGGCCCGCGCCCTTGTACACCATCATGCTCCTCTCGTTGCGGTTGCCCCAGTTTAAGTGCAGGTCCTGGTTCTTCAGGCCAAACAAGGTTTCGTTCTTACACTCCCAATGCTGTAGTTCGCTCTTCTCATCACACTCAAAAAGCACCACTTTGACCCAGTCTTTGATTTCAGTGGCTGCCAGACAAAGCTTGAGGGACAGACTGAGGACACGGGACTCCGAGGCCCAGCGGAACTGCTGCTCTTTGGCATGAGGGTTGCACTGGGCAACTGTGATGGAGGTCGCACTCTCCACTTTTATACACTTGTTGTGGTTGTCGTTATAGATCAAAAAGGAACCGCTGTCTGCAAAGAAAGAAAGAAACATGCATGAATTTGATGCCAGAAAGCCAAGTGGAGTATAGCTTCTTCTTACCAATGTCAGCAGTGATGCAGATGACGTGCAGCAGGCATAGCACTACAGTTGCTTTGGTTAACATGATCCTGGTGTCCCTGAGTGGTGCTGGGCTGTGACTGCATGTGGACAGTGACAAGGTGTGGGACACAGACATAGTGCTTTCCCTCTAATCACTCTGATGGATATCCTGTCACATGGGGAGGCCACACAACACAGCAATTTCCAGGATTTTTCAAAGAGAAGTTTTCTGCGGAAAGCGGTTTGGATGTGCTGGGCAAGCAGATTCCTCCTATGACAAACAGTAATGTTGTTTATGACAGTTTCATGATTTCAAGGTGGTTTTCTGAAGCATAAATAGGCGATATATGAGGTTGGGTGAGTTAGTTAATGTTTAGAGCTGCACGACATTGGGGATTATTGCGAGATGCAATATGGCTGTTAAGAACTTCAATATTGGTATTATTGGAATATTTGAATATACTTTTTCACTGTGGCCGCAACTAACAATTATTTTAGTAGTCGACCAATCAGCAATTATTTTGATTGTACATTCAGAATACAATTTTTAAATACATTTTGAACCAAATAAACAAAATAAAAATAAATAAAAATGTAGACTGAAGGCTTATAGAGTCTTTATGATTATTTGTTTAGAGTCAACTAGTTGCAATTAATTGTTACAGCCCGATTCATGATACAATAATTTAAGTTATAACAACTTAACCAAGACAAAATTGAGACTAAATCAAGGTTAATTTAGACTTAATAATGAAAATCATGAATAGAATCTGACTTTTTCAACATTTTCATTTTAAAAACAGTACATTGCAGTCAGATGGAATAGCTTTGTGTTATCACGATTTATTTAGTTTGTTGCGATGCAGCCGATTACTGTTATACTGTCCACAGCCAATTTTCTATCAGTGAAAGCAAGTCGTTTGGAGTAGAGTTTTGAGGGAAAAGGAATGATTAAAAGTCTGCATTTATGAAATTTTTTTATCAATCAATGAAAATAAAAACCTGTTTATTGCTGTATTACCCAGCCTTAGTATGAATGAACATTTGTAATCAATACTCTTATGTAACTATATTCTATTAAAGCTACAGTATGTTGTGCCTTAATGTAGGTTTCTGCTTGGTTATAAAATAATATGCTGAAAGATAAGCTTGTAATCTTTTCAAAGTTCTGCCTATTGTAGGAACTGACGATGCAGAGCGGTTAACGAACTAGGTTAAAGAAATATAGGTTAGCAGTGTGGCCATGTGTCAGTGGGAATGTCGTCCAGAGGATTGCACATCTAACAAGAGAGTGGACAGAAGGAAGTCCTGTTTCCTCTTCACTGGATAGGTCAGTAGATGTATTCAGCAGTGCACGGCTCTGTTTAAAGCTCTGTAAATTCAGATTTTATAAGTAAAAAAAAAAACATGACACAGGCAATTGCCAGTTTTGCTGACACAAAGCAAAGTTAGACATAGTTGGTCCACTTACTGCAAGTGTCATGAAACTGTGGAGATTTGCGGGAACAAGGATCACCAGAGAACTTACAGGAGACACATTTGTCTAAGGAAAGATTGTGACATAATGTGATGAATTTCTATTAAATATCTGTATTAGTGTAACCTCTACAAGTCAAAAATACACAGTCAAAAAATCTGAACATTTTATTTAAGTTGGCAAAAGAAAGACACAAATTAAACTCCCATACACAGCATACATACATGTGCTTTTCACTTTTCACATAGTTTACTACTAATACTGTTGTAAGAAGTGACGGGTACAGGTAGGGTTAAGGTAGAGTGGTCCGATATGCAAAAAACATATATCATGATTTTCTAAAGCGAAGATCACAATTAAAATGTTATGACATTCCATGAAGTTAGTATATTATATATGTTATTAAAACATAACATTTGCTGCTTTTGAGAGTTCATGATTAAATGCTTCTGGTTAATTCCTCTTGTCACTCAAAGCATGACAGAGGCTGACCAGGTAAGGGAAATGTGTTCATGTTTGAGCATAGCATTGCAATATATGAAAAAAATAATAAATAAATAATCAAAATATGTCAACATCTGCAAAATAAAATAATATATTGTCAGATTACAATTCAATTTTTATCGTCATGTTGTCCAGCCCTAGATTAAGGAAACACAAGAGTATAACATTGAGATATACGATACATAGGAATGTTCTTGGCAGTAAAATATGGCCCAATTTGAGTTAAAAAATGTAACTATTTTAGCTTGGTTTTCTGCAACTAATGATGAATTTCAAAGGTCACATTTTCAAAATACCATTCTCTCTGTATTAAAGATCCTCAGCTTCGTCATAAAGTTGAAATAAATGAACGCCAGGCATATAAACAAGTTTTTCATCATGTAAAGAACAGGGGTAACAAAACCAAACAATGCAACAAGTCCTGCACGCACAAAGAAGAAAGGTAGATCCTGTAGGGCCACTCCAAGCGAGGAGAGCAGAGGGCTGTGGGGCATCACCACCACTCTCAGGCAGGATAGGTAGCTGAAAATGTAGATGGGGAATACCCAACCTGAGTAGTACACCAGTGGATGTCCCGCAGAGCGCACCATCTCGACCGTGTCCATCCAAAACATGAAGCTGTCCACTATTACATCCGCTCTGGCATCAGTGGCACACAGAAAGCGCAAAGGTCCTGTGTACGTGTAAGGGGACATGTGGTAGGCCGCAGTGCTCTCAGAACGAGAGCTTAGTCCGGAGATGCTGAACGGTCTCCGGGGGTTCCCTGGAAGACTCGAGACCAGCGGGACTGTCCCGTTGGGCTCTGGCCGCAAACCCACTCCATTTGGGGTGCGGTTGTGGTGCTGTGATGCCGAGGGTACAGATGTGGGCAGAGCTGCACCAGGTACTGCAGATCCCGGGACAAGTGGATTTAGAGGTGACACAGGGGTGACTGGCTCCATGTGTGTGAGGATTGTGGAGGGGATCTCTGCTTCTCTGTTCCTGTCATTAGCTGAAAAGATAAAAAAGAAGCCCTTCATTTACTGGCCAACTTCAAAAAGTAACTTAATGCATTTGGTACACAGTGTGAAATATTTCAACCTTTTTTCTTAACTCTAACATTCAATTTTGACTTAATTCATACCCAAGGGAGGTTGTATGTAAATTAACCTTTGGTCAATATTAACAAGATATTTCTGTTTTTGTGACCCATTTAGCTGAAGAGCAGCACAACAGGAAAATGATCGCAATTTTCTTGCCTCTGGCCATTCAGCACCATGACGCTAACTGGATTTCCTGCTAACTTTCTAACTGACATAAGAGTGAGTGTGTGAAGTGTGTGAAGTGTGTGTTGTAAGCACATGCAGTGCTCACCCCGTCCTGTCAGTCTGCAGTAGCGTATCCGCTCCACTACGTCCATACAGATGAGTGAGAACAGGACTAGTGACACTGGGACCTCCATGAACATGTCATGTTTCATGTTGTTGTTGATCTGAACCTGTACATACAACACAGCTCTGTGCATTAAAGATATCATTTAATCTAATAACATTTAAGTCAATTATTAACACAGAACACAGAACAAAACAAAGTGAGGGGGCATTTATAGCTCTTAAGGCAGCAGATAAGCAGAGGTCTGGAGGTCAGTGTGCTGTTTAGAAAGTGCCACATAAAACAGATAGAGGAGCTGGCCTGTGTCCAACCAGGAAGTCAAATGTGCCGCATAGACAGATGACTTGACAAGGCCGGTTTGGACAGGAACAGGAACTCAGCTGCTTATCAGTGGCTCCTTGTCCATGATTTGTGTATAATTCCTTTGAGAGCTAAAGACTTCACACCAAAATGCTTACGAAGACAACTAGAATTGATTCCCAAATATTTAGTTTGCCCTCTAACATATCAACAGAGGTCATAGGTCTGTAACAAACTGTACCTCTGAGCTGGCAATGAGAAAGGCAAAGCAGGGTAATGTGGAAAGGATCACATAGACGAGTGCCACTGGCCTCCTGACACAGAGATGGAGAGATGGTGTTACAAAGGAACTGAATGGAGCTGGGAGCAGTTTGGACCAAATGTAACTATAGCAGTGAGGCTACTGCTCAGGACATACTCACCACTTCTTCCTCCCAATGACAAACGTCTTCTTTTGAAACACCATGTACTTGAGCGGGATCCAGATGAGCAGTGCTGTGGAGGTCACATAAGCCACAGAGGCCGCCACAATTAACCAGTACGCTGTGCGGCTGTCACCAGGAGGCCGAGACACATCTTTGACTTTGGCCACAATGACTGCAAACCTCTGCATGACGATAAAGAGCGGTACACACAGCCCCACGAACTGAAGCACCTCACATACGGCAAACTTCAGTGTCTTTCCTGCCCCCATCCTGCGGAGCTTTCAGGCAGACAGGCACCTCTGTCCCTTTGCTCCAGGCTCCCGGCTCCGGGCTCAGGGCCTGGCCTCCACCAGCACTTTCCACACACCACAGACCTGGCTGTACTCATCATTTGCTTACACTGCAGGAGCCATTGTATCAGTGACAGCCTGACTCTTGACCGCTCTGCAGGACACAACAAGCTACAGTTGCCTCTGCTGCCCAATAGGGAACCAGCAGGACATTTGAAAAGGAAGATTATTTTTATTGAAGGCTTATGTTTTTTCAAAGAAAAGGTGACCGCAGACAATCATGGTGATACAGTTGGTCAAGTTTTATGAATGTTTTATGGTAAACTGAAGTCTGTTTTCCACATGTCATTGCAAAAAAGCACAGCAGAGAACGTACCCACTGCACAAACTACTCAGAGTTTGCCACTGCTCCTTTATTGAGAATCTCCTCTCTTTTTTATGTACTGATCAAGTTGTCTTTCTGTGGAGGAAAATAACAGCTTAAATAGCATTGTTAAAGTTTGTTCCAAAACATTCAGTGCCCAGCAAAGAGCTCTGATGTCACTCTGGGAAAGTCGGGTCACCAGGAAAGCCAAAGCACATTTTATCTTCAAGTTTTACACTATTTCTCTCAGGTTGGAGCTCCTGATGAGAACTAATCACTTATTTATGTCTTATTATTTCTGCGATTAGTCTCCGTCCAAAGTTATTTCTATGGATTATCCATTTTATTATTATTTGTTCTGCCCTGAACCATGCGAACGGACATACTTGTGTACCTGTTATGTGGGTGTTTTGACTGCAATGAATTGACCTTCAAGGGACTGATGACGTTTTCTGATTTTGTATCCCATACGCTGATCATGATTTTACATTTTAATATATCATATTGTAATTATTTAATAACATAAACCAGTCCAATGACTTGTGTTCAAAATTACAGAATTATGAGGCCCCACCTTGTCATGGTGGCATTTCACTGTAACAGAAAAAAATGCTATGTTTTTATTCTTATTTTTATTTATTTTTATGTATGACATGACAATATATTTAAAAAAAAAAAGAATTATTAGTGAATGGAACCAGACTCAAGATTATTTTTTATGTCCAATAGCAAATCATTTAGGATTTATTTGAATCTATTTAAATGTGTTTGTTTAACATAAATTATTTGAAAATATATTTATATAGGGTTGACATTCATATTTGAGTGTGGTTCATTCATATTCTGGTTGATTCCTGAAACTACAGGTGAAAATGTTTTTGCTAAAACCATGTACATGACTTTAATGTTTTTTGTGCATTTTCCCTGATCAAATAAAAACATTCATTCCCGTTATGGGCCATTGGCGCCATCTAGTGGAGTAAAGTAAGAACAGGGCATAAAGTAAAAACTATTAAGAGATAGATTTATTTCATTAATAGTCATGCCATTGTGTCTGGTCTTTATCCTGACTTAAAATCGTGTTGTTAATGTAATCTCACAGCCCTGAAACAGACCAGAATAGACTTTAGTGAAGCACATCACAGTAACCATGGCAACTATGCAATTTGTTTGGCCTTTTGCTTCTCCAGTTTGATTTGCACTGCGCGCCCAATAAATACTCAACAAATACTTCATAAATACTTGAAGAAACGTGCATGTGTGCATTACAACAACCACCTGTGTTGTGCAAACACACTTTCTACAGTATAAAGAGAGTTGTAGTGGTCATTGTCAGGGCAGCACCGGCCGGCACGCGCTCGCGGCCGCACTGGTCCCGCGAGAGAGCGACTCGGGGGCGGATAGATGGATGGATGACCCTGCTGCTCCCCTCCCAAGCAGCTCCAGCTGTCTGCTCCTTTCCTGACTTCCCCACCCTGGCGTACCATGGCGTCCTGCGAGGAGGACGGCACGGTAGACGAGAAGGAAAACAACAACAAGAAGAAAACTAAAAACGCCCTCGCTACTGCGTGGCTTACTTTCTACAATATCGCCATGACCGCCGGGTACGTGCCACAATCCGCCCCATGTTTCCTATTAATACAAATGTCCATAAGTTTAGCCGCTCCAGAAAACCTAAGCGTGTTGCTGTTTATAGTTCGGTGTGTATGACCATCTGAAAGTGCGCGTCAGCCGCAGTCGCCGTTATGCAGACCCGGCCCGTTACTTTGGACATGTTTCAATCCGGTAATCGCGCAGTTTTCACGGGACGGTTAGATAATGAATGAAAGGCGTTGGGTTAAAGTCGCAGGCTCGCGCTGTCTCTGTGTCCAAATAGGGCTGAGGGAGCAGGGTGTGCGCGTCAAGGCCCGGCGCGCTCCTCACAGGCGCTGGGATAAGTTTAGACAGGCACCGCTGACACAGGAGCCACAAGAGCCCAGTGTTGAGTCTGGCAAATACTCACTGGACACTTTCTTTAAACTACGACTCAATACAATGTTCCTCTGCGGTGCATAGTTCACGTCCAACCGCGTCTTAATTAACGAGTGCAACAATTAGTCATTCATCAGAGCGGCACAAATCCGGCAGCTAATGTAGCCTAGCACCAAACTGTTCTAACCAGACAGTTCTAACCTAAACTACCATGGGAGGACACGAGATGGAACAATGCCACACGGGATAAAGAAAAGAAAAAGTGACCAGTTTAAATAACGTGGGCTGCTCACGTGCAGAGCACAACAAACCCGTTCCATTCTAGGCCTCATGTGGTGCACAGAGCGCGCACTCTGAGAAGGATGGATCCTTTTATTAACAACAGCAAATGTGGCTTTTCTCATGCCATTTGGGGGGGGGGGGGGGGGGGGGGGGGGGGGGCAGTGGCTTAGTGGTTAGAGTGGTCCACTAATCAGAAGGTTCGAGTCCCGCTCAGACCACCTTCTGTTCTATGCCCAGAGGCTTCACCCACCCTGCCCTGTGTGCATGTGGTGATGTGTGAATGGTTGGTGGTGGTGGTGGTCAGTCTGCCCCAGGGCAGCTGTGGCTATAGTAGCTTACCCCCAGAGTGTAGTGCTTTGAGAGGCTTTCCTGAAAAGCCCAGTACAACTGTTTTGCTAGACAAAAATACATTACCTCTCCATCCTGTTTGAATACATGTTTAATTATCGGCTTGAATAGGATATATCAGGCTTTTAGAATTATATAATTGTATGTTTTAAAATGTAAATAGGCCTACTGATATTTCTAATATATGATGTTATTATATGCTTTTGTCAATCACATATTTAAATTGAATATCAGGATTTCAATGGACCACAGCAGAAAGGAGAATGGAGGGAGTAAATTGGAGTGTTGGGAGTCACCAGACATTCTTTAGTACTTCTCTGTATATATACAAGTTTTGGCTTGTTTTTAAAAAGTTGATGCCCAGGGCGTGTCTTTATTCATTATGACTTCAGCCCTAATTTCCATTCTTAAGCTCCCATAGAGGCTAACGTGTGTTCCTGCTCTACAGGTGGCTTGTTCTGGCAATGGCAATGGCTCGCTTTTACATCCAGAAAGGCTCGCACAAGGGTCTCTACCGAAGTATAGCAAGAACACTCAAGTTTTTCCAGACCTTTGCATTAGTTGAGGTGAGCTGTTCAGTAAATATCAATTTCACTGTTGAAAATGACAGGATATTATAGAATGTAATTTGTGTCCTTTTTTTTATCCAAGATTGGACACTGTGCAATTGGTAAGTCTTGTATGACTCGTTGACTGCTTATCAAAGCTGAGGTATTTAATGTATTAACTTTGCTGTAGGAATTGTGAGGACTTCTGTGATTGTAACTGGAGTTCAAGTGTCCTCAAGGATTTTCATGGTTTGGTTTATAACCAACAGCATCAGACAGGTGACCACATGTTATTGCAAATAATGTATGCTAAATGCAAAAATAAATGTAAAACCTTTTCTATTGTTGGAGGAAAAGTTTTCGCATTTAACTTTGTGTTTTAAATATACACTTTGTTTTGACCTGAATGAAGATCCAGAATGAAGAAAGCGTAATCCTGTTCTTGGTTGTGTGGACATTGACAGAGATTAGCAGATATTCATACTACACATTCAAACTGCTGCACCACCTGCCGTACTTCATCAAATGGGCCAGGTGGATCAACCTAGTGTGGCTGTGTTGACATTTGTGTTTGGGCTTAAAGTCTTGGCATGTTGGTTTGTGTGAAGTGGACAAACTTTAAACCAGCTGAGTGTTCAGGGGCAGCATGTGCTTGGTTATCTCATACCAGAGCTCACTGTGTTCACTGACATTAATATTAACCAAACACTATGTCGTGATGTTTTGTCCATGTTATTCAGCAGTAATAACTGAGGTGTGTTTTTATGAGCTCTCTAACTTCCCAATGACACAATCTTTGTGTCTGTCTTCTCATTAGTACTAATGACGTGTCAGTACGTCATTGCTGAAATCTGAGTGGTCAGCTGTGCTCAGGAGAGGGAGGGCTCACACGCATCAGATTATTTAAATGATTGTATTACATCATCCTGTTTACATTCTCTAGTTATTTTTACTATACAAAATGTTAACTCAACATCATTGTTACTTGTAATATTGTAAGTACTCTAAAACAAGGTTATTTTACCAACATTTATATGATATACTTAGAACCCTCTTACAACTGCTGATGTATTTCTTCTGAGCAGCGGAGGAGACTCCAGGCCCCTGGAGAGGGCTCATGTTCAGCTGCTCCTGTTTTTAAGACCCATCTGTTTTGGTCATGGAATGTTCACTCAACATTTCCCTCACATCCGCTGAGACGCTCCCCCGAGCCCCCGCTGTGGTCTCCACTTAACACAGGAGCCCATGGCCCTGAGTCACCGCTGACGTTACAAGAAAGTGACAAAAAAGTGCTGACTTTGTCACAATAAATGTTCAGAGACAGAATCATGAGTATGAGATTACATTTAAACTAGATTTGATGAATATATATTAAAAATATGTTATGTTAGATATAACATGACATCTTAGATCCAGGATATCCAAACTATGGCCCCAGGCTCAAATTTGGTCCTCAGGCACATTTTCCTGCCCCTCAGGTTTCCTGATGAATTGGCCCACATTATCCTGAGATGTGCTTTACATCCCACATTAAATTCTTATGAAATTATCACCGCAGTAACTAACATGTTGGTGTGCAACAGAGATGAATCTGAGACTGATAAACTTTAAAACCTCTTTAAAACTTCAGACAAAAGCTTTGTTTTTTTTTAAATGATTTACGTTTTTTGGCCCACTGCTTCATCCATGTTTCAATATGCGCCTGTGCATGAATAATGTTTGGACACTGTCTCAGATGCACCACAATAATTTACATTTTTAACCGATATGAGTGATTTAAAACCTTTCATGGCATTCATGAAATGCATGTATTTCACAGCTGAAACACTGATTAACCCTAAAGTGGTGCTTTTAAATTCTAGATACAACCTCTTCATCGTCCTGTATCCGCTGGGAGTCATCGGTGAGCTGCTCACCATTTACGCTGCTCTGCCGGTTGTGCGCAGAACTGGGATGTACTCCACGAGGCTTCCCAACAAGTATAACGTTTCCTTTGACTACTACTACTGCCTCATCATCGTCATGTTGTCCTACATCCCATGTAAGAAATACTTTATATGTATACGATAATGATATTCATATATTGATTTAATAAGTCCCTGGCCAGGATCCAGAGATCTTTCAAAGGATTCTGTGCCATAGCCAATCAAATAGAGCAAAGGGTTTGACCAGTAATCTGCAGTTTAGTCACAAGGGGGCAGTAAAACACGCATTAAAATCTAACATTGTCCTACCTTCATATAAGATAAGATAAGATATAGCACTGTGCAATGGTTAATGGCATATCAAAACTCTTGAACATTATTTTGTGTGTTGGGCAGTGTTTCCTCAGCTCTACTTCCACATGCTGCGGCAGAGAAGAAGGGTGCTTCACGGGGAGGTTATAGTGGAAAAGGATGATTAGACCCACACGAGCCTGTTTGAGCCAATCTGCCACATCACAAATGTCTCCAACCATTTCACCAGAATCTCACCACTCGGGACAGGAAGACGCACACATCCTGTGTCAGAGAGCAGGACACTCCAGTGCTAAATGAGAGCAAATGACAGCACCAAGGGATTTATAATGAGTGTTTGAAAGGGGAATAATTCCTGTTTAAAAGATTATATTGGAACCATGTTTACAATCCAAACAAAAGATTTACTGGAGCTTGAGACAGAAGCCTGAAGCTCGACTACATGGCTTCTCTGATCTCACCACCTTGTTGCACTGAAGCACAACGTTCCCATGAGGAAAACAAATCATTACAGTGACAAAGCTGCACCCACCCAGAAGCGAAGAAAAGTGATGTTACTGTAAGTTATCATGTCGTTGTAATCCCTCATTCGTCCAGGCGTGTTCCATAGTAGAAAAAGCTTCAGTTGTAGTCCTTTTTTTATTGACAATGACTCTTGGATGAGAGTCGAAACGTCTATTTTTTCAAACTGAGTCCAGATGACTACAACTGAAGCTTTTTCTACTATGTAAGTTATCATATTAAATTTGCCCAAACTCAATTGGCAGTTTTATAATTAATATATAATGTTATCCACCACCGCAATTTTATACTAAAATATTGTGGTTATATAAAAAAAGAAAACAAATTTGATTGATAGATCTATAATACCTGGACAATAAACCTACATTTAGACAATATGCTGCTTCTTTTGTGTATGTTTGTCATGTGTAAATGGTATGTGAATTAAGCGGTTAAGTAATATATACTTAAAGATTTATTTATTCACGCACTGTCACAACTTAACATTGTGTCAGCTCTTGCATTTTTTGATGATTGATTTTGCTTCGATGTTTACGATGTCAAATTATTTTGCAAGAGTTCATCTTAAAACGCTGTGGTTGTAGTAGCTTTGTCTTTAGGCTGGTAGAGGAAGTGAAGTCCAGATTTTTGTCAGCACTCATAGTCTTCGGTGACTTTGATTTTAGTCCAGATCTCAGGCTAGTTAGATTCTCTTCATCTAAAGGTGCTATTGTAAGATCATTTCATCTGTGCAGCTGAACAAGTGACTGTGATTGGAGTTGACCTGAAGCAGGGGACAGCATGTGAAGAAATTGAGGGGAAATGCTCTGATCTAAGCAAGGCTTTGCCACTAAGTTAGCCCATGGTCATCTGAGATCAACACCATGCTAAAATCTGACAAATTAGAAGTTCAAGCCAAACAAAATTGCTGGATAACATGAGTAGAAACGTGAAAATAACTTGTGTTAAAAGTCAATAAACTAAATTCTACAGAAATGTGCAGACTCTATAATTTTGTGATGAGCTTCATTCTACAGGGAAATGTGGAATACCACAGAAACTGAACATTAATGCAAAAATTACTACTTTGACGAATGTTTTATTTTTTTAATAGAATCTTGATTTTGCCATTATAGTATTACTGTATGACGACAGACTCTTTCGGTCAAATCAGAAAGAAATCATTTACCATCAAAATAAATGACATACATACAGTGTAAAACTGTAAGTGTAGATAGAGTATCATTCATTCCAATATGCATAATACAATATAGCATAGCTTTGACCTTTTACATCATTCAGCACCTATTTTTAAGACATTTACATAGACATGAAATGCACAGCGATGAGTTTGATGTGCTTTATGAAATGTAAAATCTCCATGTAATAATAAAATATACATTCAAATAGCAAAATACAGTTCAAAAATGTATACAGATTTGATAAATTCAACTGGCTTGTTATTAGAAAAAACTAAACCGTTCATCTTCCTTTGTTGAACCTCTGGTATTGCACAGGTAGTGACTTGCACCATCCAGAACAAAGGCATAACTCTTAGAGACATTTACTGCCACGGCAAAAGGGCCTTTAATAAATGTGTCCCTCTTCTCGCTCCATACGGACTGTCCCTGTGCTGTGCCAGTGGTCCGATGCCACTTGTGGGAGATTCAGCTGCTTCTGCCAGAAGCACTTGAGCTCTCTGTTATGTTTCAGAGGAAGTCGCTGCTGAGAGGGATATAAAAACACAAGGCTTATTTTAATGAGACATTAAAATATACAGAAATGTAGGAAGCAATATAACACTAACAGGTTTCCGTTTCTCTCTCACAAATGTAGCTTATGAGATCTTCACAGAAGAAATCATTCCACAGTGCATCATGTGTGAGGCCTGCACAGTCTTCACCCATTTCTTGTCCATGACCCCAGTTGTCAGGCTGTCCAGGCTTCCATGACCTGCAAAGGACAGCAGGGGGCGCTGAAAACATTACTCACAAGAAGGAAATACATGGCCTGTCCAAAAAAAGTCACCATAGAAAAAAGGGGCACACACTCTTATATTCTATAGGACCGTCTTTAGCTTTGATTACAGCGCAAAGTATAAGCATAGTTTAGGTAAGCCTCTGCAGTATTAAAATATGTATCTAAATGCCGTGTTGCAGCTGAAATATCTTCACCTATTCAGCAGTGTATGAAAAAAAAGCCTGAAATTTGTATTTCCCCCAAAACATTTTATTGTGCGCAGCTATTAATAAAGTATTTTATTTCTCATCAACCATGAAGCAAGAGCTGAAAGCAGTGCACTTCGAGTATATAGTAGTGAGAGATATGGACGAGTTACATACATTTTAATCCCTTTCCCTCCTTTTGTGGTCTGAAAATCAGGGACCCTTCCTTTAAACAAATTAAATATATCCATATTTTTTACTTATGACAATAATAATACCAAGAGTGTATATTTAAATAATTTCAATTACAACCCTCATCACAGGACTAAAGAGACCAAACAGATGATTTGATTACTGACGTGAATGTTGGCTCAGTCCCATCCAGCCACTGCCAGACACTCTCCTCTCCTCTGTCAGTCAGGCCCATCCAGAAATAACCCTTTCCATATATTTGATTCTTGAGCCATTTCTAAAAAAAAAGACAAATCATTTTAGTACGTATTGGTTATTAAATGTATTAAAATGTGTATTTGAAACACACCTGCTCTTCTGTGTCACAAATGATTAACAATGAAGCCGACTTTAATTCACAGCTGGACTTTGCATCATCAAAGGTGTGAAGCTCTTTGGAGAAGAAATAGCACTTGCTCTTGTGGTTCACCCACTCGTTTGGACATCCTGCAAGGTCCAGGTCAATATTTGTGTCATAAACATTACCATTATCGAAAACAACATGGTTGAATCGCTTCACCTGGAGCAGACAATGAAGGAGCCACAGCCTCGTCCTGCTGTGATCCTTGACTTGTAGATAAGACTGGACCGCTGAATGGAAGTCCTGGAGGTCCAGGTGGTCCCACGGGTCCTGGAGGTCCAACAGGTCCAGGTAGGCCCCGAAGGCCCTGCTCCCCAGGAGGTCCAGTGGCCCCTCTGATGCCTGGTGGCCCTTGTGTGCCCTGAGGACCAGGCTGCCCATCTCTCCCAGGCAGACCAGCAGATCCTGGTTCTCCCTTTGAGCCGGGAGGACCTGCTCTCCCCCCCGACCCCCGAGATCCTTTAGATCCTGGGCTGCCTGGGACACCTGCAGGTCCCTTTGGTCCTGGCAGACCTGGGGGCCCTGGAATACCCTGCTCTCCTCTGGGGCCTCGTACTCCTGCAACACCCTTTTCACCTCTTTCACCTTTCTGTCCCAGTTGACCAGCCAGTCCTGTGGCCCCTTTCTCCCCTCTTGGTCCTCTGGGGCCAGGAGGACCTAGTGAAGTAGAAAAAAACACATCAAAAATAGAATATACAACCAGAGTTGTATTAGATTTTTTTTTTTTAGAAAAGTGTAGCATTCCTCACCCTGTAAGATGGTAAAGTTGGTGATGAGCTGCGAGTGCTTGGTGTCCACTAGTTTCATCTCCTCCATGACAATAGATAGGCTGGTCACCTCTTTGTCTAAACGTGCCACCAGCTCTTCCTGCTGCGATCGCAGAGTGGCGCCGTCTGTCCTCACGTCTGCCACACTGTTGTTGAGGTTGAGGAGAAAGTCTGTGTGCTGGCTCACAGTCTCAGAACAGGTGCGCAGTTGATTAAGGTTGAGGTTGATGGAGCCCAGGAGCTGTGTGGTGAAGCTGATGTTTCCAGTCACTCGGTCCATACTCTGCTCGGACTGCTCCAGCTTGGTCTCTAGCCACTCAAACTTCTGAGAGCTGAAGTTTCCAAAGTCTTTATGCTGGTCCTGGAGGTCCCTCAGAGCCTGGTCCTGGGTCTCAGCTTTGGTGCTGGTGTTCTGCAGGAGAGTGCTCATGAAGGTGAGCTGAGAACCTAGCTCCTCCAGGCCATCCTGGTTGGCTTTGGCCTGAGAGGATGCATTAGTGGCTACCACCTGCATGTTTTCCACTTTGCTACGGAGCCACTCAGTGTCAGAGCGGGTCTGTCGTGTCATCTGCTCCAGAGTCTGAAAGTCACTACGCATTTTGTGAATGGCTTGGCTGGTGTCGTCCACAGAGCGCTGCAGAGCCATGGTCAGAACTCTTTGTTGGGCCTGGCTGATGTTGAGAGAGCCAATGCTCAGCACAGCCTCGTTCTGGAGCTTGTTCTGTAGCTGCAGTTCTGTCTGCAGCCTGGCGGTGTCCCCCTGCAAACCCTCCATCAGGCTGCTGTATGTCTGCAGACTGCCATTGACCCAGCGCACACTGACACTGTTCCTGTCCACAGAGCCCTGCAGGGAGCCCTGGCTACTGCGCAGGTGCTCACTGATGCTCTGCAGCTCACTGAGCTGGGCCTGGTCACTGTGCAGGTGCTCCTGCACCACAGAGAGCTGCCTCTGCAGATTCCAAATGCTGTTCCTAAAGGCCTGGATCTCAGTGGAGGTGTTCTCAGACTTTTCCCCTGTCTGATCATCTAAAACAAAAACATGAACAGATGTGCCTGTGAGTTTACCCTAAAGCATTACATTATGCTATAACATGTTTAAAAGCATAGCAAAAGTGTACTTGAAATAACCAACAAAATGTATCTAATAAACAATGCCTAGTGACTAGTGCAAAAGGAAGTTTGGGATACAAATACTTGGATTGCTTCACTTCACTTCTAGAAAAGCACTTGCACAATGTTTTTCTCTGCAAGATTTGTTAAGCTAATTGCATTATTTGTGGGTTAAAAATATGTTTAAAGGCAAATGCCACTCTGATGAGTTCTGTAACATTTGAGTACAAGTGTAAACCAGGACAAACTTACCCAACTTCTTTAGGTCAGTCTCCACAGCAATAATCTTTCCTTCATAGTTTTCAATGCCCTCAGACACGCTGTCCACTCTCTGAACCACTGCAAACAAAACAATACATGTAGAACAAAGGTGAGCATTGTCCTCTCATCTCAGGCTCTTCTTTATTAAGCGCGGGCAGAGTACTGCCTGCAACCACAGACATATTTATAACAGGGATAAGCGAATAACGGAGCTGGGTCTGCATGTGGCATCCAATAATGTGGGACAATAAGGTCGGACTTGCTTGATGCAATCACCAGGATCAGAGCATTAGGTTCATTTTAAGGGGTCGTGTCATTGAGGAAGTTATGAGACGAGAGCAAAAGATGTGAGGTCAGCATGGACAGACAGTGTGGGCCCTGGGGGACAGGAAGAGAGCTGGGGGTCTTTAGTAAACTGCCCCATCAAAAGAGGAACCCATCAGGAGACAGTCAATGTGGCAGGAGGCTCTTCACACCCCCAAAGGCGACACTGAGCTTCATTTCCTCTGGAATGTGTCTGAGACTCAGGACTCAGCCCACAATACCACCAAGCTGGTCAGGGGACACGTCCCAGTGAGCCCACATGGGCGCCTCTGATGGGAAGCTGCATTCAGGGCTCAGACTTAACAGCCTACACAGACCATAAACTACCAAATACAAACACTGCATGCATTAGGACTCAAGGTCTTCAGAGGAAATGTAAGATGTTATAATCAGTGTGATTCACCAAAATACAACTCTGTTTTATGTTGCTGTGTAAGGTAATTCTACCCATTCTATAAAAAAATCTCCTGCATTATAACTTTTGAAAGTCTGGCTGATGTCAGATCAGAATTTATATCTGATGTTTTAAGTTTCACCCTTTTGTGATGGGGATGGTTTCAAATGTGTCACTATTCTTTATTATGGGAAACAAAAGTCTGTGCACAATGACCTCATACAACTCTTCAGCATGTGGTTCATATGGTTCTTTAGTACCAGCTGCATCCAAACATATGAATGCTTCTGTTCTGTATTAGCACAAACCCGGTTTACAACATACTACGGTCACAGCTGCTTTGAGTCCACTCGCTCCATCTGAAATCAATTAGGGCAGCATGAAAGTCCGTGGGACAAAGAAAGAAAGCAGACGACTTTGTTAATAACCTCCAGGATCACTGATAACCCCTGGATATGTTCACTTCATGCCATTTCCACAAAAGAAAATCCAAAGAGGACACAACCCAGCAGCAGCATATGGCAGTGGTTTGCAGGATCGTAGAAGGACCGTTCAGAGTTCAATTCAAGGCAAATTGTTCGACCAGGAAGTTCACGGAGGATGAGGGCTTTAGCCACAGGTGTGAGCTGCGGATGTGTTGGTAAAATAAACCTAAGGCGAGCTTAGAGGAAGCACTAGATCATCTCATTTACAGAAAATGGGGGGAGATTGACAGATGTTAGGACTAAAAGGACCATTCATCTTAATTATGCAGCAATATCAGCCTTCCTGCAGGCGACCTAACGCAATAAACTTTACCCGTTCTTTTTTCAATTTGATTTAAACATTTTCTATGGATTCAGCTGATTTCTACTTACTATAGTCGTACCCATTTTCTTCAGTGACACCAGAGCATTATTTTAATATGTGGGTTGGAATTGTACTGTATTGTATTATTATATGTATACGTTGAACTTGTTATTTCAATACTGATTTATTGCTTCTAAAACGACAGGGGATATTTATCGAAAAGCAAAAGCCAACCCACCAATGAATGATTCTGTTACAAAATAAAGTCATAATCCGTTTTGTGAAGAGTGGTCTTTAACCGATTTCACTGTGTAATTAAAATTGTAAAGCAGGAAAAGCGTATACAACTGATAAATGCATTTTCATCTGATTCCCTTTAGTTTATGGATCTTTTGAAGCTTTAGTGTTGTTACCTTTATATCCGAGTACAGCCACAGCAATGGTGAGGAGCATACACAGCACATAGAGCAGGGCTATGGAGGTCTTCAGTGCCCATTCATTCTTACACTTGGTGCACTGGGAGCCCTCCTGGATCCCTACGAACAAAAATAGATATGTTACGAAGTCATACAAGCTAAAGGAGATTTAGGCATTTTTACAAATTCAGTTGAAGCACCCTGATGAAAAGTGGTGCAGAAAATAACCAGGTAAAAGCAGGAAATGGTTTGTTACCTCATTCCTACCTCCTGTCCACTATTTGCTATCAGCCAATCACTGTCAGCTGCCTACAGTACGCATCAAATCTCAAACGATTCCAAAAGGCACGCTCTCAGTACTCGTCTCGTGACAGTCTGACTAACGGTTTTGAGTTCAAGAGTTCCAGAGCGTATAGCAAATAAAAATACAGGTATGTACATAAAAGCAGTGATGTCAGAAATGCTGAGTTGTGTTCCTTAAGTAAAAGCACAGATACAGGAGCAAAAACATCAGTAAAGTGAGAGCAAAAGTATCACATTTACAGATATACTTAGGTAAAAGTATTGAAGTATGTACAGTGCAAAATTATACTTAAGTACAGAACTTTTATACTTTATTACTTTCTGCCACTGCATTAAAGTCACAGGAAAATTACAAAATTGATTGGAAATGTTCCTGTTGACCAAAAATTAAATTAAAAAGGCTACCAGAAAAAAAAGAGCAAATTTTGAGCTACTTTTACCTTTACCTAAGTAATTATTTCACTAATATATCTGTACTATTACTGAAGCAACAAAACTGAGTACTTCTTCTACCACTGCAGCTTTGTGCCACAACACTTCTGTCACATCTCCACCGCAGCAGCAGAACCTTCAGCCTCACCAGCCTTTCCATCTCCCCCACCAGAGTAGACTCCTTATGATTTACAGCATTTCCCCGAATATATGTTAGTGAATAATGAATGTGTCATTGAAGCTGATTCTGAGGGTCTCGTTGCGTCGAATGTGCTTGTTGACACCTTCATAGCATTATGCAACCACAGCATATAGAGGCGTTCCAGCACACTGTTTGTCTTTAGGGGATTGTGGAGGTATGTAGGCAGAGTTTGGTGTCCCACATCTGGATAAACAGTCCCAGAGCGGACATGAAAGAGCTGGGCAGATCCCTAAGGGCCCGGGCGGCGAAGAGCTAGGGGACACAAAAACAAGCCCCCCACTGATGTGTTTACACTTAGAGACAGGCTGATTTCCACAACTCACTCTTCACTCAGCCAAAGACCATGTTTTTAGTTACTGTCACTAGTACACACACAAAATGTGTTTTCATAGTAAGCATAGTTTTGTGGAAGAGGGAAGCAGTTCCTCAAGTAATGTACCAAAAACACATGATGATAATGTCATGCCCTAATGGGGTGTTGGCTGTTTCAAGTAAAAAAGTATTGACTATTTGTCTTGTCAATGTCTGTGATAACAATTGCATTGGTAGAAATAGAGTTAGCTCTAGCAGTCACTTTGAGCCAAGGACAAAACCTTATTCAGGGGCCCGTGAAACCTTGAATATGTAACCTAAACAATCACATAGCTTCAGTTTGGACCCCCATTTGCCTAACTCTTTATAATGTAGGTCAGCCATATTGTACATATTAGTATGTGCAATATGGCTCGACCTTCAGGGTTCTTTGCTAAATTACCACTTGGACTGGGCGATATGTCTAAAATATTCATTACAATTTTCTTTCCTCATATTAATCCATCACAATTTTGTATTTTATCATTTTGTCCCATTCAAACAAATAAAATGGCTTTCAAATAATTTCGGGACTGGGATTCATCTTGCAGCCATAGAGTGTAATAAGTAACGCCAAATGAATCAATCACTTTTGAGTTTTTGTTAAGGCCATTGCTGGAACGTTTTTCTTTTTCTCTAGTATCCTTCATCTTTCCTGACAGATGAGTGGTGGTCGCAGGGATGACGGAAACACAGCTGCATTTCATTTAAGATTCAGGAAGTGTGTGGACGGAAAGGTTGGAGGTGCTCTGTTTGGGTAGGTCTACTTTACATGCACCTGGAATAGAATGTCTGGATTCAAGATCAGAGACTTTTATATATAAAAATTCCATAAGACAGGAAGCGTTTGGTGCCAGCAGCTAGTTCAAATAGACGGGCAGAGTTGCTGTAAGCCTGTTACAAATGAATAACATTAATTGGTGTTTGAAGGGGAATTTATAATGATGACGTATTGGTTTTTACACTAACATCAGATTCAACACGGGAAGGGTGGTCTCATTAGAGGGGGTTTTAAAAAAGTGAGAAAACTTGAGAAAAAATAAAAATAAATATTTAATTAACAAAAAGACACCTTGAGAATGCCTTGCAGGGTGTAAGCAGTGCCGGGCACTTGCCTGTTTCGAACAGGTTTGGGAGCTGGGAATATCAGTAGCTCTGTGCTTTCTCGCTTTGACCAATGCATGTTGTTATTATGGCGCTGGGCAAGAGTGAAGGCGGGACTCGGGAGTGATGGACATTTGCCCATGGTTACAGAATATCATGTATGACCAAATAAACTAATGATAAAAGAGGGAACAAGAATATGAGCCCATAGATGCTTTGAGGCTTCGTTCACTTGCTTCCAAACGTGAAGGAATAATTGAATTGCATTACATTTCCCACCATTTGTGATACATTCTCCAACTAATTGTAATGTGATGTGAAGTGACGTCAACACAACAATCAAATCAAATATTCTGTAGATGTGTCTCTTTATACAACAGAATGTGTCCTTTTCCCAATCATAAAAACCCACACAAGAATATCACAGCTGTGCATAAACATCAGCCTAACCCAGTAAAAGTTTCTGCTCTCCATGAAAAGTGCATTCTGGGAAGGCGGCCATGGTAAATGGTTACTGATGACATCATTGACAACACAGCAGCACAACTTCATCAAAATCTACCACTCCAACGCAAACAATCTGGCATGTGTTTATAAATCTGCGACGCAGAGTGAAATTAAATCACCAGGACAGCGGCTTTTCCATTTCATCCCGTTCATTTTAGACAAACACACTACAAAAAATTACTTGACACAAATATTTATTGTTTAATTTTAGTTTTCACTATGTCTATGTGAATTTGTTTCAATCAATGACAATCAATTGACAACAATGATAATCTATAAATATAATGATATTTTTTATATTATGGCAATCCATCAGAAATATGCTTAAATGTTAGCGGAGGTTTTAACTCTTTTATTAGGGAATATAGAAACAGGACAGTAACATGCTAAAACAATTCCCAAATCTAAACATACCAGCTACAGCTTAAAACATTCTAACTCGTCATTCATTTTTGCAGTGCATGGTACTGAATCATCTAAATCTGTGAGACAGACTGTGAACCAAGCAGCTGTGATGTGTCAGAGCTGATGTCAACACACCACTACGATGTGCTCCAGGGGTCGTGACCTCTGGCGCTTCACCTCTCTACGGGACGTCCTGGATGAGCGGCACACGCACAGAACAGACACAGGAGCTGGACATGGCCGCTGTGTCAAGTGAGCCGCTGGGAAAATAAGAGTGTCTTTTATTGGTGTCAATCATCCCAGTTTTCTCCATTTATATTATCTTATCTTATTTATACGAGTTATTGGACACATTTGTCAAAACCAAAGCTTCAAAAATCCAACTATTCCATTGACAGCAGGTTTTAAATGTGTTGGACACTGCAACGTACAAACTTAAAGGTACGCTATAGCCACGTTTCCATGGGAGCGGTCCCCCGTTTGAGGGGTCTGAACAGGGCTGTGAGAGGTGCTACTTTTCAGAGCGCCAGAACATTTTAGCGCGAGATGATTGTACAAGAGAGAACGCAGACTCAGGAGAAAACAAAACAGCAAAAATGTATAATTTCTCACCAAAAACTGTTGCGCTGATAACTTTATTTGTTGAGCTAACAAACTTAGCACAAGTTAAACCGATCTGGAGGACCAAGGCCAGTCGAAACGGGGGTTATGAAACCTTTCTGGTGGAGGGTACGTCACCTGCTTGTCTCCAGGAAGATGTTATTCCTTGTAATATTCCACAGTCAGATATTAAAACGTATCTTGCATGTTTTGTGTTTATGCAGTCATATTGTTCTTTGCTCAAATATTTTCTTTACAGCAGTGCAGCCAAAAGGGAAGCAAAACATTATGCAGAAAGCATTTGTGTGAAGGTTGAACCGCCAACTCTCTCATAAGAGGGCGATCGCTTATGCTGGGTTGTTGTTGTCGTTTTCTCACACGAAATATTAAAAGCAGCACCCACGTTTGTAGTGACTCATCATATTTCACCACAAAAACACCCCACCACATGCAGACAACAACACTTTTACTGCCCATAGCAAAACTTGCACAATTCTTTGAAAACAAAAGAATACAGAGTTGTTCAGAAGTTAACACTTACTGTCACAGCAATGTTTTGTGTCCAAACATTTTCCAACCATTTTGGCACACAGTACGTATTCTCAACAAGGAATTCATTCGACACAAACACAAAAACCCACACTACAACAATGTTTATTTGCAGTAAATAGTGGTAAAGCCATAGTAACAATCACAACACAAAACCTTTTGATTGAGCTCATTCTAATTGGCCATGGTTCGAAATCACAGCACACTTTTCCAGGAAGTTCAGATTTATGTCACAAAGGGAATGAGAGAATTGTAGTACTACTGACAATGCAACAACTATTAAGACTGTATTCTGGGGATTGGGCAATATTACCAAAAAGGTGTATGTTATCACAATTTTCTTATCATGATCCATGTCAACTTAATATTTGTTTTGGAGAGTTAACAGAGTACAGAGCCATAGCAGTGGGTAGATGATGAACATGAATTAACTCAGAAAATATAGTTTGATTTCATCTAGGGAGAGTCTGATATGGAATTTCTTATTTAAAAATAGAAAACCAATCTGATGTAAAATATTGGTCCAATATGTCAGGACATTTTGCTGACAACGAAGACATTCCCAATAACATTGATATATCAGTGTTGGGCGATTGGTATATCAGGGCTGGGCGATATTGACAAAAAATAAATATCTCAACATTACAACATCACCTTTACTAAAAAAGCTATACTCAACATCTACATTTTGATACATTGCCCACCTCTACCAACAGGCAATTGTTTCTCAATAAATCTTCCAGTATAATTGATCAAAATAACGTCATGTCATTTGAAAGTGTGGACATAGCCTACAGTGTGGTGCCATCTGCCCTTCATTACTCAAACCAGATGTGATTTAATAAGACCTCTGATACAGTGTAGAATGTGCCAATATCGTTTACAGTCGACGTCAGATAATAATAACTGAATGAATGACTCAAATTCTCAATGGTTTATATCGCTTTGAATTCGAAACGTTCTAAGTCCAGGGCGTAGCTGCCAGATTTAGCTGACAGAAAACAGAGAACTGGCAGATTTAGGTGAGAAACTCCTTAATATTTGGATGTTTTCAGCATTACACAAGCTGGAGATGACCCAGAAAATGTGTTACGCTGCGTCACCTGTCAAAGACTAAACGGGGGAAGGTGCAAAATTAAGAGCTGAGAACGAGCCCAGTGGGTGGTCTGATTTACATTGGGTTTTTATTATTACAGTAAATTGAAAGCACATGTCGGCATTGCATGACATAAGTGGGCATGATGGCTGTGGTCAGGGTAAATGAGGTACGAGAGAGTGAAGGAGTGACATACAGAAAAATGAAAAACATGGATAAAGTGAAAGCTGGAAGAAAAACTGTCAAATGAGCCATAAAATAGTGTTACTGCAGAGATGTTGTGCGGTGTGGTCAAGCGCTGTGTTTTCCAATGCCTCTGTCAAAGCTGAGTCCAACAATACAAGACAATGTTATTAGTAAAACACATAATAGTTCAAGTGTTGGAAAGACCGGTGTAAAGCACTGTGGTTTTCAGAGACTAACAGTAACAGACGTGAATGGAGAAGAGGCAAAGGCTGAGGAGGCTGGTGGTTCTGCTCCTGCGGATGTGGAAGGAAGTGAGAGAGGGTCAGTTAACAAGATGGAAGTGAAAATTATGTAGAAGAAGTTGAAAGAGACAAACGTGACAAGAGGAAGGAAAGATCCAAATTGTGTAGAGTGACCAACAAGTAAGAGTATCAATAACTCAAAATAATATTACTCAAGTAGAAGTACAAAACAGTGGGCCAAGAAATCACTCAAGTATAAGTAAAGAAGTATTTGAGGAAACTACTACTTAAAAATGATATAAGGGAAATCACATCTGAAGGAGCAATTCACTTTTAATATTGCAAACATAACACATTTGTCACGATTAGAGATGTCAAGATTATTTGGTTACACAATAATCATGAATATTCAGGTCACAATAAAATGGTAAGAACTAAAAATATATAATCGTGAATGTTTTAGAAGCAAAAATGAAGTAGAAGTATTTCAATTCTGTACACCTAAATGTATATATGGCTTTATATGTGGCTGTTTATATATAATAAATTTACTTTTGCATTCAGAAAGTTTGATTTCATAAAGCTTTAACACTATTGGAACAATAATACATTAGAATGAAAGAAAATCAAGGTTTTCATTTGTTTGTTGTGTGTCAATAATCGTGAATAATTGTTTATTCTCAAGTATGAGTACTGTTAAATATTTCTCAAGTGGGAGTAAAAGTAAGGTGTTTGGAAAGTACTCTGAGATTTTATATAGAAAAAAGAGTATTTGAGTAAATGTATATTAGTACTGCACATCTGATCATTTTTAGCAAATATTCACTGAGAATTGTCCATTACTAACAAAAGTCTTGCCTCTCCAAGAAACTACGGCTTTGGTATATTACATGGTCATAATAATGCTTAACTTGCTAGTTTTTCTTCCAAAGCACATACAAGTCAGACCAACCATGAAGACAACTGCAGAGCATGTATGTTTAAGTCCCTCCCCTGGCCTCACAGCCCTGTCCCCGGTCCCAGGAGCCCTGCACAGTGAGGCCCCGCTCGCCTCTGCTCAGCCTCACCACTGGCTGCACTTACACAAACAGCTCGTCTTTCCAGAAAACTACATCAACAATAGAGCAGGATGGGATTTGGGGCCCAGAACTGCTCAGGGTCTAGTTACAAAGCAAAACATCAGACTTCAGGCACCTCCATTACAGCGTGTGGCCCGCTAAAGCTAATGACAGGCACATTAGCATCCAGAACTCGATATGTGTGAGGTAATGCTATATGCAAAGCAAAAAGGGTTCAAAAGTGATGGAGACAAACACACTGGCTACAACTAGAACTGAATAACTTCAGACAGAAATGGCACATCGTACAAATATATATATTCTCATTAAAAAGCAGTTCAAGTACATACAGAATATTGTATGTTTCATGAATTGTCTTTTTCTGCATTCACTGCAAAGTTATATGCGGTGAAAGTTAAAAAAAAAAAAAGCTGAGGCACTCAAAAAGATCAAAAGTATGTAAAACAAAGCCTTATTACTACATGGCAGATTAGGATGAATGCGTTTTGGCCCTTCGGCTTTCATCAGCGTAAAACATTACAAGTTATTGAGTCTGACTGGTCCTTATACTGAAGAAGCACCAAACGAAAACATTTTCACAATCTCTGCCTTCTAAAATTCCACAGTCTTTTATAATTCTGCAGTGTAAAAATGTAGTGTAGTGGGTAAAAGCACAAACACAAACAGAGGACGGTTCTGTTCCTCTCAAACAAAAGCAAACATCCAAAAGTCACTGCTCAAAACCCCTCAAATATGTGCAGGATCCTTTGAGCAGCTCCTGGGATAATAAATCCACCACGACCGTTGAGTTAAGTTTGGCTCTTGACATGAACAAAAAACATTAAATTTGTATTATTTATTATCAAGTCAAATCCAAGATATGGTTTAGAAGGAAAAACAATCACATTTTAAAATTGTTTAGAGATTCCATCACAAATGATATTTTGTTTACTGATGGTCACAACCCAAACCACTGTCCTGAGTGTTATTTACAGCAGAAACAGGTTCTTTATAGGCGGAGTTATAGTACGTTCAAACCGCCGCATCAAAATTTTCAACGGACACCCGAGTTGGCCGTCTGTACATTTGAAGGCGGACGCCTTGGACGCGAGTCTAGGGCGAGTCCAGGGCTTCTGACGCTTAAATGCTCCGGACACGGCTCAAAACTACAAGCTCAAAACGCGCAGCAAAAACGCTGGACGTCTAGGACCACATGTCCACATAGACTTTGAATGTATGAATGACGCTTTGACGCTGCGGTCTGAACGGGCCGTTACACGTAGTGCAATACACAGCACATGATGCAAATCAGAGTCAGAAAAGTAAATTCACAAACGAATTTGCAATGTGATGAAACATAAAACAATCAATAATAATAATAAACTGTGAAAATATAAACTATGACAAAATAAAGGCATCTACAAAATAAGGTGTTAAGACTTTGACAAAATAAACAAAATGCTAATTCTCATGGTTGAATTAGATTGATTAACTGTTCCAGAATGACACATCTGGTGACCACAGAAGGTACAGTTAAAGCTGGTTATTTATATAATGCCAAAACTATAGAAAATTAACATGAACTGTGAGGCCAAAATTGTGAACTGAACCGTTTTGTAATTTTGTCTTGTCTTGTTCTCCTGAACACAATCTCGTGTCCTGTTTCTCGTCCCATCTCTACTAAATATGATATGTCATCTTTTACCATTGTTATGTTCATCTAATGCAAATACATTTTATTTCTAATTGATAATGCAAACGTTCATTAGACATAAAATGGAAAAAGTTGACACAATAAAAGTCAGTTCTTTTGCTGCCGCTGGTGTTAGACGTGGTCTCAGATGAAGCGTGTGAGCCTGCTGGGTGGTGCGGTTGACCCACAGAGGCGGGACCCGGCACGCTCCTGCACCAGAGGAAGCATCTCCAACAGCAGACAGACGTGTGGGCCGGACACAGTACACAGAAGACACGCACAGGGGTAATTAACACCAGACAAAAGCCTCCGACAAGTTTGTTTGAACGCACACTACACTAGAGAGGGGAGGACACGACCTTTACAGAACATTTCTATTCATCATTTTCAGTAGAATTGATTGAAACTTGTAATTTGTGAATATGTTTTTAGACTGCGACTCCCAGACCACAACATATGGCTTATGAAGTTTCACAAAATATGGAATGTGTATGTAAGCATCTTTGGAAATCTTAAAAAGTTCTATATAAGTGTTATTATGAATTATTATTATTTATTTATTTTTGTGATAAGCTTAGTCTTATGCTAGCTATTTTTACTTTACTTTATTATTATTTACTTTATTTTATTATTATTTTATTTTTATCTTTTTATTTTATTTATTTATTTATTTTTCCTCCATTCCCTATTAAGATATGAGAGGAGTTTTGTTAATAAGAGTTTTTTTGTTTTGTTCATAAGAGTTCTTCTATTAAGAGTGTTTTTTTTTAAACTTCCTATAAGTGATCTGTCCTTTTCCTCTGTATCTACTGCGTTGTAACACCGAAATTTCCCCATGTGTGGACAACAAAGGATTATCTTATCATATCTTAAAAATAAACTTTTACAGTAGCAATATTTCCAACTTTCTGCAGATCCATAAAAAATCACACAAAGGAAATGGTGGTTTAGTCAATTAATCGGTCGAAGGTGTCTTATTCGAACAGCATTTAAATTTTTTTGCCTGGTTATTTTATTGAGATTACCGGAGAGCATTAGTGATGAGTAAACTTGAGTTTCAGGGGCGAATTGTGGGTCATTATTTCGTGCAGAACGGTCAGATTTCATGCTTGGTCAGATCAAATTAGACCTGTCACAATAAAACATTTTTGAAGTGCAATACGTTGCTAACTCGCTACAGAAAATCTAACAATGTCTAAAGTATAATACCACCAGGACTACTTTGTAAACGAACAATAGATTTAAAAAGATGAGTTAACGACAAATAAACAGCAGATTGACACACTTTAAGAGTTAGTAATTTGTCATAGAACTTAATTATTCAACCCTTAACAGCTCAAAACCTTTGAATTCAAAATAAATAAGCAAAGTCTCCTCACTTTGCATAAAAGTAAAGACCACAAACTTGAACTATTGCCCTGTTTCAAACCTTATTTTTGCAGTTTGTAGCCACTCGAGTAAGAAAACCTTAACATATAAAAAGAGTCCACTGAAACATAATCAACTCTGCAATCTTTTGGCCCGACAACACACGTCCTGAACTCAAATAATCCATCTCCAACATGTTTAATTGACGACAGTGAGAGCGTGATGACGCGCTGGAGAAGGTGCCAGCGAACCCGAGTTTGAGTAAAGTCGGCGCTCCAAAACCACACGTGGAAAAAGTGATCTCTATTATGTAACCGAGGAGGTTTTGGACCTTGCGCCTCGACTCCCACTTTCCCAGAACCAGGAAGCTGTAGGTTGATCTGGGCAACGCTCTTGGATGTTTTGTTCCAGCGCTTTCATTAACATCTCCAAACTATGAATAACAGGTTTTAGGAGTTATAGGCCAACCCTAAAGCAGAGTTACTTACAATTCCCACTTTGGTTGTTAAAGGGCTTGTGTGTTGGGCTTGCGGAGGTTGCGTTGGATTAACTTTGTTTTTTGCATCCATTGGAGACTTGTGATGTAGTGCGTGTTCGCAGAGGGTGACAAGAACGCAGGTGTCTTTGCACATTGAGGTTTTATGATCCAATTACAAAATATGAAATGTCAAAGTGTGTGTTCTCTACTGCAGATTCTATAGTGGCAGTTCTGAATATTAAGTTGGTAAAATGGAGTGTTGTTTGAATGAGAGCTGTCAAGGCTGCAGACCACTAAGTACATTCAGAAGCCAGTTGTGTGTAAGATAAAACTGTGTTTCAGGAGGCATGTCATGCATTCCTTTACTTTGTGGGAGAAACTACAGAATCCAATTTAAAGAGTCATTTATTACCAAGTTTTTTCTTCATTGAATTGACAAAAACGTCACCGTAGCTTAACCAAGTCTTTCTACTCTGTTTTAGTTGTCGCGCTGCACACGTATTGTGATTGTGATTAGATTAGATTTGCAATTTATGTTTTCAGAGCAGGATTTGTTCAAATGACAAAAAGACTGACATATGAACCGACAAACAAGAATCACACATGAACATGTTACAGATCTAGACTCCAGGGTTTGCAGTTTTCATGCAGAAAATGTTGTTTGTGGAGGAAATGATGGTACTACAAAGATTGGCTATTCATGCCCATTACAATTGCAGTTTGACTTTGATTGTGAATAAACTTGCAGCTGTACTTCCTTATGCATTGGTCTTAGTGATAGATATACAGATATACAGATGGATAGATGGATGGATGGATGGATAGATATAGTTTATTGATCCCGAAGAAAATTGAACGCTTGGCAGCAGCAAAACAAAACAAACTTTAAAATTGACAGTTCATCCTCTTGCAGAAGTACGGGCTGTGCAATGAACGATTTATATATTATTGATTGTGTTTATTTATTGTCCTTTGTCAGTGGTTCTCAACCTGGGGGTCACAAAATGAATTCAGGTTTTCCCCAGATGATAAGAGAAGATAAAACGGTCTAAAACAAGGCTTGACACTCAAATGCAGTGGCAAATGTAGATTATTATTGGTTGGCCGACTAAAGTCATTTATCTAGGTTTATATCTTCAAAATAAATCAAACATTGGACATGAGGCTGCTTTGCTAATGCCAACGGTTGTTATTTTAGAAAATGCATCATCAGAGACATACAGTACAGGTTAGAAAACAAAAAAAAGAATGGTTTATATAATTGAAATTGCGTCATATTGTATTCTTCATTCACTCCTGGTAAATATTTGGATTTGTTCTGAATAAAACAGGGGCTTGACTTGTACATGAAGGTCGCTTGAAAAACACTGACTTACTCCAATGAGGAGTGGAAAAACGGGCTTTGATGCTTTTCCTCTTGGTTTCACAAATCCTCGCAGCCTAATGCTCACTACAGGCACATGTGTTTTTTCTGCTATCCCCAAATAAAAAGACGTCTGCTTTTTACATTGCGTGGCACAAGTCATATTACTACGTTTTAACGAAGGTGCAGCGGAGACACAGAGAAGGAGGGGGATGAACAGTTTTCCGAAACGTGGTTATAAATGACTATGACTACAGTCCAGTTCTAAAAAGGACCGTTAACAGTCAAAACAGCACGTGGACCTACAATATTTGCTGCACTCGTTCTTGACAAATTGTCCACAAATAGAAAACAATCAAATAAAACGTCTCTAAAGGCATTTCTCCACCGAAAGACAATAATATTCCTTCAGAACAAGCCTTTTTTCCATTGTAACACAGTTTTCATAACAACATTTTCAAATTAGAGACTCCTGCATGTGACAATATGACAAACGAGCCTTTATGAAAAACTATTAGAACTAAGTATTTCTCATAAAGATTAATCATGACACAAATGTATAGTTGATTTGAATGTAAACACTACCAGATGGATGTTATACAACTCTCCCCTTTTCCAATGCAATCCCGGGCTTCAGATTTTTCCCTTACACCTTCTCCCACTTCCTACCACACTCCCCTCCCGTCTCCTGGGATACCACAGCCTTTTGCCTCCCATCACTCAACCAGCCGTTCAGTTTTATCTGTCTCCTGTCTGTCTGTTTACGCAAGATTTTTCCTGACCAGATAAGAACTATTACCAACATGCAAAAGTATGCTATTAAACCTTGCAAACTGTACAAATGCCTCAGAAAATATTCCCCTTTCAAGGTGCACATGAATACAATACGCTTAAAACAGTGCTAAACCAGGACTAAATAAAGTTTAAAGAAGACATGTTATGCTTTTGTCTGCTCTATACTGTATACATACACTGTAACTATAATTATAAGGTTTGACACTCACAATTATGTATATTTTAAGTCACAATACTGCTCCAAAAGGAATTAATGAACAAAACAAGTCTCCTGGAACTGCAGTGATGGTTTCTGCGTGTCCGACGCCTCTGTCTGTGGAGAACTACAGTACTCAATGCCAAAATTGTAATGCAACGCTGCTGAATCCCTCATGTATCCCCCCCAAAAATCTGAGAACTAAGTAAATACAAAGTAGTGGGCGTGTCTGGAGCTCTTAAAAGTTCACTTTACATAACATGTCTCCTTTAAATGTTTTTCAAATGATGACTTAGATATGTGGGATAGAACTTGTGGTATATATATATATATATATATATATATATATATATATATATATATATATGTATCATACTGTTACATCAGTCAAGTTGCCGTTTTTAAAAATCAAAGATAAAAACGGGTCTGAGTCTTTTGTCTATCGACGTCATCAGTGAGTTATTTGTCAGGTCATAACTATTGTGTAATTTATAAGGGTGTTGGCCCTTGTTTACCTTATTGTTGCATGGTAACAGCTGCTCATGGCCAACAAAGTAACCTTATAAAAATATGCAATTCTTTGGTAAAACGTTAAATATAATCATGTTCACCTAGTTTTAGTGAAATGTGCAGTGTAACTTAGTGTCATATGCACTTTAAGGTCAGTCTAATGTTATTCAAAGTAACCAAAAATTGTTTGACAAATACTACATTCTAGAATACTGCAGCTTTATTATAAAGTTACATTTTAACATACAATATATATAACATTTATAAATGAACTCCCTGTTTCCCTATTTCTCCTCTTCTGTCAAACATCCTCCTGGGCAAGCAAGAAAATATAGCTTGGAGCAAAATTACATAACATCACATTGGTCAAAGTGATGGAAGTGAATGTCATTCTATAATAAAACAGCCATAAAATATCATTCTATAATTGAACTTGATGGATCTCTTGCAGTTGCTCATAAAACAAACACATAAAACATATTCACAGTTCTCTTGTGAATTTGTCCAGATCTGCTGATCAAAGCCGGCTGTAAATGACAGAGAATAATGAGTGGATTTAGAGAGCGTTTGGTGAAGTGGAAGAGAAAAGCCAGAGTGCTGCAGCTGGAGCTTCTATAAAACAGGTGACGTCCTGAGTCTGTTGAGCTGTGAACAACAGGAGTGAGACCCACTGCACAAGCTCCAGGTCCAGACACTGCAGAGTCAGCAAAGTACATGAAAAAGTACCGACATCTGCACAGGCTGCTTTTATTTCTACTTCAGAGCTTTACCATATGAACTGGTATTTCAACAGCTTTATCATAATGTTTACAGATGTAGCCTTTGCAAATTGAGATAGAATAAAGTGTCCAATGAAGGTGTAGAAAAAAAAGCCCAGCAGCCTCGGAAACTTCAACTTAATCTGCCCAAAGAACTCTATTCCCAAACTGATCAAATATGACAAACTGATGACAAAAGAAATAATAATAATAATCATAGTGTAATTGTTGTTTTGGAGAGGTGCAAATAGAGTACGTCTAAGAATTAAAAAGTATGAATTAAAAATGTAAATAAATAAATAAAACTAATTTACAGGCATGTTTTCACACATAATAATCTGAATATTATTATCAGCATTAGGGTTGCAACTAAGTATTACTTTAGTAGTCGACTTGTCAGCAATTCTTTTTTCAATAGTCAAGCAAGTACTTCTATTGAGATTCTTTAAATTCCTTTTCAACCAAATAAAGGTTGAAATATGGTGATTGGACTCTTCTAAAAGGAGAATATTTATGAATAAAGTGTGTTATTGATCAATCAAATAAGAAATAGTTTATTATTTTTCCACTGTACATGTGATAAGGTATTACGATTATCAAAATATGACAATGGTTATTTTTTTCATAACCCTCTAGTCAGTTAAGTTTATTCAAAAGTGCCCCACTGCAACCATTTCCACTCTAATGGAAGCTAATTGAGCAAAAAGCACATTGGTAACATGAACTGGACATGCTTTATTTTGTGCATTTACATATTAAAAAGTGGCTCTGTAACAAACAACAAGAGCAAGCACGGTGAAAAAGAGCTGAGAAACAAAGTGATCCCATAAAGAGTGGATAGATTCTAACAGATCTCAGGTGGCAGAGCACAAAGCGCCCCTGTCTACATGTTCCCAGTGTGGTTCTGCTGTGATGAGGACGGATGAAGTGCGCGCTGATGTGGCATTACACTCTTTCACAAAACCCTGGACCGAACCGAGCCGGACCGTTCTGCTGACACAGCTGGCTCCGAGCTCTCTGATCCAGGAATGTTCCGGGCCACGATAGAGAAAAGCAAAACAAGTGCAGGAAATATGTTAGTGCACTCTGAAGCCACAAGCCTCTCATGTGGGAATGGGAGGACTGGGCCCAGGACTGGTTCCAGGTAGAGTCTGTCACTAAATGCAGTGATCGTCCCGCCTGGAACCAACGAGAGAGACGTCTACAAATGACCCTAGTGTCTGCTTATGATACTGAAAAGGTCGATTGGCCTTTTGCAGCCGTTATTACCCCTTTTTAATAGATCCACACGTGATATTCATGTCTCGCAGGATACATTTACTGAAGGTCAGCAAGGTTTTAATTTCAAAATGTGGAGAACTTCAGGGAAAACACTGACAAAACCAGAAAACTAAAACAATTAGACCAGCCCCTCATCTGTCAAGCCACAACTTCATTTATTTTGTCAAAATATTAATATCCAAGTGATTCAATGGGAAATCATGTTTTGGACCCAATAAAAATCCAGTTTCTCACAACTTCTCTCCAACAATGACACTTTTTATAGGCATGATGTATGTTTGAATGTAGAATTAGTGAGCCACAGCAGTCCTTGTTATTACCTCAGAAAAACTAAACATTTGGATTGCCATAACTAAAACGCTAGCGTCTTAAGAGTCTGTGCTGTTTTATTGTGAAACAGAAGAACATTTCCACAAACCTGTGCATATGGTGCGTGTTTCAACTGTGTTTCAGTTGGCTCAGAAAGAAAACTATCACAGCACTTTGAGTTCACAGTATTCAAGGACTTACATTTCTAAAGGGAAATGAAACTAATACAGAATATGAGTAATGTGTAGTTTGCTTAACTTCAGCTTCTGCCTGTTTTGACAATAGTGATTAAAGCATTTCAAAAAGCTCAGCCAAAGCAAAAGAAATATATATATATATATATATATATATATATATATATATATATATATATATATATATATATATATATATATATATATATATATATATATATATATATATATATTGGATGGCCTTCTTCTTTCCACCCCTTCAAAATAAACATTTGAAACACTGTAGAAGTCATTCCGTCCTTGTTTCAGCTTGGCGAGGACAGAGATGGGAATACCATATGAACTCACTGCACATCCAGGTCTCAGCACTGGGATAATACAATACAGTATGTGATTGGATGTATTTACTGCATTTAAAACACATAGAACATGATTTATGAATGTTTTTGCACAAAATGGAACAGTAAATAATGTAAAGTGAGAGTTCAAAGAAATGTTACAGACTTCACTGGAACACAATTTAGCATTTTCAAACAAAGAAAATCTCCAATATAGGCTATAGTGTAACCCTTTGAGTTGAGTTGTGTGTCTGTAGTATTCATCAATCTACAAAGGACAAACTAAGTAGACAATATACAGCAGTCCGTGCATTTTCCATGTGTAATGAATCTCAGAAAATGTTGTTCCAATCAGTCCATGTTCCACTTTATAATTGTTGAACGTTTAATCCCATTTTCACTTCTTTACAGCCTTGAGTTGCTCGCAGTGTTCAATTTTACTACTATTGCTGCGTTTATGTGTCAGTTAATCCACTTTAGAGCTTAGAGGCTTAAAGCTCCATGGCTGGTGTTTTAAAGTGTTCACAGCTTTCTAAATTACTCAGAACTAAACATCCGTCCCACAGGAGAACGCAACAAATAAATGACAAACAGACTTAAATAATCATTATGTTTTGTTTCTTTCCCCTGAGCAAACACATTATTGAACTAATCATGCAAAGATGAAGTCTAATGGTGATTTGCATGATTAAAGAGCTTGTCGTTCTAAACAACTGACGTCGCAATATCAGTTTTTTCCCCCTCAAATGTCAAAAGTTCACCTGACTGGAGTGCGCTGAACTTGGCTGTGGTCCCTGTGTTTTATGAACAGTTTTCACACGCGCCTGCAGAGAAAGACAAACAGGATGGCCCCTCTCGGATGACCTGGATGAAAGAGATTGTTTCCTGACACAGTGTGAGTGCAGCTCTGAGCGGTGCACTCGGCTCTCATCTAACTCCAAGAACCTCGGCTCAAAATGCATGTAAACACAGCAGAAGCTGGAAAGTCTCTTATCAAAGTGGCACGAATGGAGAACATCGATTATACTCCTAGATCTGCTGCATTATACTCCTAGATCTGCTGCATTATACTCATAGATCTGCTGCATTATACTCCTAAATCTGCTGCATTATACTCATAGATCTGCTGTATTATACTCATAGATCTGCTGTATTATACTCATAGATCTGCTGTATTATACTCATAGATCTGCTGTATTATACTCCTAGATCTGCTGCATTATACTCATAGATCTGCTGTATTATACTCCTAGATCTGCTGCATTATACTCATAGATCTGCTGCATTATACTCATAGATCTGCTGTATTATACTCATAGATCTGCTGCATTATACTCATAGATCTGCTGTATTATACTCCTAGATCTGCTGCATTATACTCATAGATCTGCTGTATTATACTCATAGATCTGCTGTATTATACTCATAGATCTGCTGCATTATACTCATAGATCTGCTGTATTATACTCATAGATCTGCTGCATTATACTCATAGATCTGCTGTATTATACTCATAGATCTGCTGTATTATACTCATAGATCTGCTGTATTATACTCATAGATCTGCTGTATTATACTCATAGATCTGCTGCATTATACTCATAGATCTGCTGTATTATACTCATAGATCTGCTGCATTATACTCATAGATCTGCTGTATTATACTCATAGATCTGCTGTATTATACTCCTAGATCTGCTGTATTATACTCATAGATCTGCTGTATTATACTCATAGATCTGCTGTATTATACTCATAGATCTGCTGTATTATACTCATAGATCTGCTGTATTATACTCATAGATCTGCTGTATTATACTCTTAAATCTGCTGTATTATACTCATAGATCTGCTGTATTATACTCATAGATCTGCTGTATTATATTCCTAAATCTGCTGCATTATACTCATAGATCTGCTGTATTATACTCATATATCTGCTGCATTATACTCATAGATCTGCTGTATTATACTCATAGATCTGCTGTATTATACTCATAGATCTGCTGTATTATACTCATAGATCTGCTGCATTATACTCATAGATCTGCTGCATTATACTCTTAAATCTGCTGTATTATACTCATAGATCTGCTGTATTATACTCATAGATCTGCTGTATTATACTCATAGATCTGCTGTATTATACTCATAGATCTGCTGCATTATACTCTTAAATCTGCTGTATTATACTCATAGATCTGCTGTATTATACTCATAGATCTGCTGTATTATACTCATAGATCTGCTGTATTATACTCATAGATCTGCTGTATTATACTCATAGATCTGCTGCATGCGCACAAGGTACTCTGACGACACAATTTATGGACCCTTCATTACAAACTTAGGGATTGGACAATAAACAATAATATACCGTAGTTTAAAAAGGTGGAGAATAATTGTTCGTGGTACATTTAGTACAATTGTGATAATCATCAACAAAGATAATAATTGACAGAAAAAAAGCATCTTATCCATGATGTTCTCCTCAAGATCTTAGTTGTTTTCATTGATAATAAAGTACAATACAATAGTCGGTTGAAAATGGAACTTATATATTCAAATTATAATTATCGCAGTTTTAAAAATTATTGGGTATTTTCATCAACTACAATTATTTTGGCCATGATAAGCGTAACACAAAATTCCTATGCCTATGCGGACAATCATTTGTAATAGCATTGATATATACGATTGAAAACAACTAAAAAAAAAAAAAAGTGACATAAATGAATTTGCAAAACTGCTTATATTTGCAAAACTGTGATTGTATGTATGTTAGCAGCTTTTATTAGCAATTAAAGCTACAAAGTTGTATTGCAAAAGCAGCATTGGAGAACTCTCATGATCCAACTCCATGAACAGGGCCCAACTGTGCGTGAGTCATTCTGTAGCACGGGGCCAAACTTTAGTCCCAGATCAATGTAGGGGAACAGAGAAGAGTGATGGGGCCTGTCCAGCGTCACCTTGGAGACCACTAATAATAATAATAATAATAATAATAATAATAATAATGTGTTAGAGGGTGTGTAACTAGCTGATGCCGTTACACTAACAGCTATTTTTAAACACAAACCCCATGGAACTTCTTGCCCAATGCCCCAACTTTATGTTCTTTCACATTTGGCTGTTCCTTCCAGAGTGACCTCCACATGAGTTTGTGCAGCCAATATATTATAGTGTCTTAGAGCATGTTGCATCTGAATGTATAGGACATATATGCAGTTTTTACGTAATCATCCAGAGCTACATACTAAGTTTTTGTTTTGTTATACTAACTGTGAGTAAGTCTATAGGCGACAAAAGTTCTATGTTGACAATATTAGCTGATTTGAACATTTGTGTTTCCATCAGATACAATTTGTTTGTGCATTATACTTTTACTTTTTTAATCGTACTTGCGTGATAATATTTAATGGTCTTCTTACTTGAGTTCAGTCAATGATTTAAACAGTTCTATAGAAATCCATTTGAACACAGTCATTCTTCATTTAAATGTAGCCTGGACCTGGTTCATTATCACTCTAAATTTGATCTCATTTACAAAGCTGGTGTCAAAGAAGTTTATCACCAAAATGACATTTAGAAGGTCAGTGAAAGAATAGGAATAATGGTTTAAAGAGGTGTTGCATTACAAAAAACTTTATTAAAACGGGTCAAATACTAAAGGAATGACCATTGGCTTAAACATACAATTGCCTGACTCCTCATTATTTGTAAAATTGTAAAGATGACATTAAGAACAGTGGCAAACATCTGAACAAGGAGAGCACTGACCAGAGATGCAGCGAGAGGCCCATGGTCACTCTGGAGGAGCTGCAGACGTCCACGGGGACTATTAGTCATGCACAAATCTGGCCTTTATAAAAGAGTGGCAAGAAGAAGCCATTTTTAAAAAAACAGACATAAGAAGTCCTGTTTGCAGTTTGCCTGGAGCCATGTGGGGGACACAACAAACTTCAGAATCGGAAAAGGTTTATTGCCATTGTCAATGAACCGAATTCACAAACACAGGAACATGTTTTTGTGATTCTTGTGGATACTTGTGGAAAAAGGTGCTCTCTAATTTAGCACGCTAATGTAGCATGTTAATGTAGCACGCTAATGTAGCGTAATTTTAGTTATGTTTTTTTCACACCGCTGTTTGTGCCCATTATCAGACCAACATTGAAATTTTTGGCCTTAAAGCAAAACACTGCTTAGTAAAAACTGACAGGGTACATGACTCTGAAACCAACATCCTCACTGTCAAACACGGTTCAGCAGCATCATATGTGGAGCTGCTGTTCTTCAGCAGGAACGAGGAAGCTGCTCAGAGCTGATGGGAAGATGGATGGAGCCAAACACAGGGCAGTCTTGGAAGAAAACCTGTTGGCGTCTTC
>NW_027315812.1:21239399-21266899 GCF_026437365.1 Eucyclogobius newberryi
ACAACAGACACCTGCAGTACAACAGACACCTGCAGTACAACAGACACATGCAGTACAACAGACACCTGCAGTACAACAGACACATGCAGTACAACAGACACCTGCAGTACAACAGACACCTGCAGTACAACAGACACATGCAGTACAACAGACACATGCAGTACAACAGACACATGCAGTACAACAGACACATGCAGTACAACAGACACCTGCAGTACAACAGACACATGCAGTACAACAGACACCTGCAGTACAACAGACACATGCAGTACAACAGACACCTGCAGTACAACAGACACCTGCAGTACAACAGACACCTGCAGTACAACAGACACATGCAGTACAACAGACACCTGCAGTACAACAGACACATGCAGTACAACAGACACCTGCAGTACAACAGACACCTGCAGTACAACAGACACATGCAGTACAACAGACACCTGCAGTACAACAGACACATGCAGTACAACAGACACCTGCAGTACAACAGACACATGCAGTACAACAGACACATGCAGTACAACAGACACATGCAGTACAACAGACACATGCAGTACAACAGACGCATGCAGTACAACAGACGCATGCAGTACAACAGACACCTGCAGTACAACAGACACATGCAGTACAACAGACACCTGCAGTACAACAGACACATGCAGTACAACAGATGCATGCAGTACAACAGACACCTGCAGTACAACAGACACATGCAGTACAACAGACACCTGCAGTACAACAGACACATGCAGTACAACAGACACATGCAGTACAACAGACACCTGCAGTACAACAGACACCTGCAGTACAACAGACACATGCAGTACAACAGACACATGCAGTACAACAGATGCATGCAGTACAACAGACGCATGCAGTACAACAGACACCTGCAGTACAACAGACACCTGCAGTACAACAGACACCTGCAGTACAACAGACACATGCAGTACAACAGACACCTGCAGTACAACAGACACCTGCAGTACAACAGACGCATGCAGTACAACAGATGCATGCAGTACAACAGACACCTGCAGTACAACAGACACCTGCAGTACAACAGACGCACGCAGTACAACAGACACCTGCAGTACAACAGACGCATGCAGTACAACAGACACATGCAGTACAACAGACACCTGCAGTACAACAGACACCTGCAGTACAACAGACACCTGCAGTACAACAGACGCACGCAGTACAACAGACGCACGCAGTACAACAGACACCTGCAGTACAACAGACACCTGCAGTACAACAGACGCATGCAGTACAACAGACGCATGCAGTACAACAGACACCTGCAGTACAACAGACACCTGCAGTACAACAGACGCATGCAGTACAACAGACGCATGCAGTACAACAGACGCATGCAGTACAACAGACACCTGCAGTACAACAGACACCTGCAGTACAACAGACACCTGCAGTACAACAGACGCACGCAGTACAACAGACGCACGCAGTACAACAGACACCTGCAGTACAACAGACACCTGCAGTACAACAGACACCTGCAGTACAACAGACACCTGCAGTACAATAGACACCTGCAGTACAACAGACGCATGCAGTACAACAGATGCATGCAGTACAACAGACGCATGCAGTACAACAGACGCATGCAGTACAACAGACGCATGCAGTACAACAGACACCTGCAGTACAACAGACACCTGCAGTACAACAGACGCACGCAGTACAACAGACACCTGCAGTACAACAGACGCACGCAGTACAACAGACACCTGCAGTACAACAGACACCTGCAGTACAACAGACACCTGCAGTACAACAGACACCTGCAGTACAACAGACGCATGCAGTACAACAGACGCATGCAGTACAACAGACACCTGCAGTACAACAGACACCTGCAGTACAACAGACACCTCCAGCACAACAGACACCTCCAGCACAACAGACACCTGCAGTACAACAGACACCTGCAGTACAACAGACGCACGCAGTACAACAGACGCACGCAGTACAACAGACACCTGCAGTACAACAGACACCTGCAGTACAACAGACACCTGCAGTACAACTGACACCTGCAGTACAACAGACACCTGCAGTACAACAGACACCTGCAGTACAACAGACACCTGCAGTACAACAGACACCTGCAGTACAACAGACACCTGCAGTACAACAGACACCTCCAGTACAACAGACACCTGCAGTACAACAGACACCTCCAGTACAACAGACACCTGCAGTACAACAGACACCTGCAGTACAACAGACACCTGCAGTACAACAGACACCTGCAGTACAACAGACACCTGCAGTACAACAGACACCTGCAGTACAACAGACACCTGCAGTACAACAGACACCTGCAGTACAACAGACACCTGCAGTACAACAGACACCTGCAGTACAACAGACACCTGCAGTACAACAGACACCTGCAGTACAACAGACACCTGCAGTACAACAGACACCTGCAGTACAACAGACACCTGCAGTACAACAGACACACGCAATAGTATGTGCTGTGACAACTGTTTTCATTACTTAAGCTAGTGTGTCGGTGTAATCCCTCATTCGTCCAGGAGTGTTCCAATGTAGAAAAAGCTTCAGTTGTATCATCTGGACTCAGTTTAGAGAAAAAAAAGTTCCCGGCCTAAATTTGCTTGTTGACAATGACTCTTGGATGAGAGTCGAAACGTCTTTTTTTTCTAAACTGAGTCCAGATGACTACAACTGAAGCTTTTTCTACAATACTTAGTTAAGCTAGTCTTCTTTAGTGCATATAAAGCTGATATAAACTAAACTGATTACTGCATATACTTTGCTTTCATTCATCTCATGACAGTCACTGAAATAATACTGGCTTCTGAAGTATTACATCTGTATCTTTCCACAGATCAGTTTCCACTTTTAACCACCAAGAAAGTGTTCTGGAAAGGCATCCTTGAGGAGCTTCTTTGGTTTATTAAAGTGAGTGACCTTTTCTGGATTTCTCTTTGACATTTTCAGTGCAAGTAGTAAACCATGTGGATCAATAAATGTCTAAATCTGTAACGCATTGTTCAATATTTCAGGGATCGACCAATGCCAAAGAGCTCTCTGCTAAAGGGGTGAAGATTTGGGACGCTAATGGTTCTCGTGACTTCCTAGACAAGGGCGGCTTTACTGACCGAGAGGAGGGAGACCTGGGGCCCGTTTACGGCTTTCAGTGGCGACACTTTGGGGCAGAGTACACAAACATGCATGCAGGTATGTGATCCAAATCCACTGAGCCAGTATTCTCTTTTAGTGCGATGAAAGCGACACATACTTTGCTCCATTTTGACAGATTACACGGGACAAGGCGTGGACCAGCTGCAGAAAGTAATCGACACAATTAAAACAAATCCAGAAGACAGACGGATTATTATGTGTGCCTGGAATCCTAAAGGTACAACACAATAAAACGACAGAAATCCACAAATCCACTCTCATTTTGTTACTAATTATTGCTGTGTTTATTTATATATGTATTTGCAGATTTGCCCCTCATGGCTCTGCCCCCGTGCCATGCTCTTTGTCAGTTCTATGTGTGCGACGGCGAGCTGTCGTGTCAGCTTTACCAACGCTCTGGAGACATGGGCCTGGGAGTACCTTTCAACATAGCCAGCTACGCACTTCTTACATACATGATCGCCCACATCACAGGACTGAAAGTAAGGTCAACTGTGTCACTGTCCGTGTAGAATTAAATGTATTAATATTTATTCACTTTCAGCCTGGGGATTTCGTCCACACCTTGGGAGATGCTCACGTCTACGTTAATCACATAGAGCCTCTCAAAATACAGGTTGGTCGTGTTTTTGGAAAGCATATAACGCACATTAACGACTTCAATGTTGGCGTTAATAACTTGATGCGCCCTTATTGCAGCTTGAGAGAGAAATCCGTCCCTTCCCCAAACTCAACATCCTTCGAAAGGTTGAGCGCATCGACGACTTCCGCGCAGAAGACTTTGAGATCTGCGACTACAACCCTCATCCAATCATCAAGATGCAGATGGCCGTTTGAAATTAAAACTGCATCTTAATCAAACAACTTTTTATCTGTGTAAATCAGAGTGTATTTTGATCTAATTAATTTTATTTTTGCTCTTTTTATTGTGGTAGTTTTGTAAATAAAGATTTAAGCTACTTCCACACTTCTCCATCTGGGTATTGGTGTTTCAGAACAGACGATTCCACCATCTCACAGGAATAACCAGGACTCTGAAAAACATGATAAAAATGCATCGATTTGTGTTCATTTAAAACTATAACCATCTCTTTTACCTTTGGGGGCATGTAGTGTGCGTTCTCAATTACGACAGGGCATGTGAAATGCTCATGTAGATGGTCCACGTATTCACACATTCTATAAAAATGTAAATGGTAATAAAGGAAATGCATAAACATAAATATTGGAGAATTACAATCTAGTCATTGTACCTGTTATTGAGGTCTGCCGACACGCAGATGTAGTCGAACAGGATTAGATGCTGGACAAGTTCACACAGGCCGACTCCTCCAGCGTGAGGACAGACGGGCACTGGGGATGTCACAAGAACGGCGCTCAAGCTTGTGTTGAGCTTTTTTACGCTTTCCTCCCATTTTAGGTGCTGTACCTTTAAATTTGTGTGCCATCAGCATCACGGCGAGGTTCTCGTTCACGCTGCCCAGTCGACAGCTGTCAATCTGGACAAACTGCAAAGCTGAAGCCTGGAGGAACTGCTTGAACATGACTCTGCTGTGACACTACAGAGAAATATGTGTCACTGAAATGTGTTGTAATTTTACACTTACTGTATCTAGACCATCTGAAATCTGACCTGCTCCCCCGTAGCCACTCCAATTCCCAGTGGAGCCAAAGCCTATCAGAACAAAAGCAGTTTAAATCACAGCATTAGAGCATTAAAATGAGCATGAGGTTTATATAATCCAGTCTCACTTTGGAGATGGCGGCGTGTCCCAGGATGTCGTCTGGAGAAGTGGGCTCTTCGATCCACAAGGGTCTGAACTCGGCCAGTCTGGACACCCAGCTGATCGCCTCGGACACGTCCCATCTCTGGTTGGCATCTATCATCTAAATCAACGTGTTGATAATAGAATGAGCTGTAATTTGTAAAGTAATCTGTGACAGTTACTTTTTGACAATTTAGTTCATACAGTCGTTTTATTACATATCTAAACTGGGACTAGAACACAAGTCCACATCAGGAAATGGGCTGAAATTAGGTAAATACGTTCAAACACAGCCAATAAGTGACAAAAACTGAGACAATTTTGAATGATTTGTTTTTGTTATACATTAGATAGGTCTATTTTTACCTACATTTTGCACATTATTTATGTTTTGACTGACAGAGAATTGTTCATAATATTAAAACAGATGGTCAGAGGAATACATTTTGTGATAAAGGTACGTTCTTTTATCTTTTTTTTAATATAACAATGAAACAAAATAATATGCTTTTGGATAACATCTTACCAGTGTGTTTTTGGGTCCGATCATAGTCCTTATGAGACGGCAGCGGCGTTTATCATCCTCTAGATCTGCCCCAACCTTCACTTTAAACTTGGTCCAGCCGCACTGCAGAGCGTCTGTGCACAGCTTCAGAGCACACGCGTGATTCAGTGACAGTTAATGTGTGCATCGTAGAGTTCTACAAAACTACACCTGTTTTAGCTGCTCGTCTGGGTATCCAAGCCAGGCGCAGGACATGGTGTAGGCAGGATAGCCCTCTTTCAGCATCTGCTCCTCTGGAAGGCCACGTCAAGTGCACACAGTCAGTGAATATGATAAGTGTGTCTTAATAGAGTGGCCACGGAGCACGAGAGCCCATTATCCCGGGTTAAGAGGCTGTTAAACACTGCAAATCGCCTCTATTCACTACTCACCTCTCTGCCGTTTGCCCTTTTGTGCTTTCATCAGGATGTCTGAATGAGGAAGACAAAAAAAAAGACTAAGTAGACAGCAGCTCTTTCTAGTAACGTAAGTGAGTTACAAATCAGCCGCACCCAAAGCCTCGTCCTCTGTCAGCGCGTCAGTGATGTATCTGAAGTCGATGCATGACACAATCTGCTTTGGATCCTGAATGAACAAAACCCATCAGGTGCAGAGGGGATTTTCTGCTTCAAAGCCACATTTAACTCACGTACAGATAATCTCTGTGACTCACCATGTCAACAAGGAGCTTCCACAGGGGCTATAGAAGACGGAATTGTGTTTTAGTGTTGAAATATTTAAAATAAAACATTGTATTGCCTTACCTTGCCTTCAGCTCGTGCCCACAGGTCCCACACAGCATTCAGGACAGCAGCGGTTGCCAGATGAATGACCCCTTTCTCTGGACCCAGCTGTTTAACATTTTCAAGAAGATTTAGGCTACAATACAAGCAACGTAAGTGGAAGCCCGTTACATGTCCAAGCAGTTGATAAGAACAACATAGGCAGGCATGAATACAAATCACATAATGAATAGGTTTGCCATAAATTTAAAGCCGTTGGAGTAACTTTTTATGCTTTTTTGCATTACCCATCTCATCTGGCTGTCACTGCTCAGGAGGCGGTAAAATGCTCGAAAGTCTCCTACGATATCTTGCAGGGACTTTCCAATGACCAAGCCTGACAGAGCTTTCACGGCACAAACCACTGCAGAAAGAAGGAAAAACCTGGTCATTGATCGGTAGGAATCAAGAGTTTAGTTCAATTTATAGACCAAAAATAGACCTGAATGTAATTTTTTTTTAAATCTTGCATAAAATGTTGGGAAGACATTGGGAAGGAAAGAAAATTAAAGATTTCACTGCTGTCTGGTCACCGTCTCAGTAATCATTAATAATCACTAAATTGTGATGTTTTTTCTAACATTTGTAGACCAGCCTAATAAAAATGTCCTTTATATATGGGAGGTTGTTGTATCACCAGCAGATGGCAGCAGGGTACACAATGTCCTGCTCTAACTGCAGTCTACAAGATTAGATATTATATAAAAGAGCTGAATCCAAACATCCAAACCCAGGCTTTATGCATGGATCTATAATCAAACTTGTGATCTAGTTCAGCAAAGCAGAAGTCCAAAGTCCTACCGATGTCTGTGCCTTTTCCCAGAGTGAAAGTGAGGCCAAAGCCTTTCACACTAGTGTCTGTGGCAACCACCACATATGCAGCAGAGTAATCCGGATCTGTGTGCTGCACAGAGACACACGTGAGGAGAAGAAGCTGTTATAGACCATGATGTTATAGACATGTTATAGAGCATGTTATAACATACAGTGCACATGTTTGGGACTGTCACTCACCATCGCGTCTGAGCCGTGCTGCTCCAAAGACGTGGGGAATCTCACGTCTCTGACCGTCAAGCTCATTATTCTGTGCATCATGTTGTTGTTGTTGTTGTTGTTGTTGTTGTTGTTGTTGGTAAAATGCTTTAGACTCGGCTGCTTTTGCTTCTCCCAAAGCAAAGTGCGTTCTTGCTACAGACTGGTAAAGCCGGCCCCCCGGCTGTGATTGGTCAACTAAACTCACTCACTTAAAGGGGACGAGGCAGGGGCCAAACCATGGGGCCAAACCATGGGGCCAAACCATGGGGCCATTCCACTCAAGAGTCAAAGTAAACAAAGTACTAGTCCAAGAAATTACTAGAGTAAAAAGTATTTGGAGGAGCCACTGTCTGGACAAATATGTAATTTATAATTTGAAGTTTATGTAACTCTGTCTGGAAGGACAAGACATGAAACAATGCATACAATCTGCTATTCACAAAGGATAAACACGACTATGTTCAGATCATATGCAGACTGTTTCAAATTCTCAACATAAAGCTTTTCACTTACTCACATTGAGAAGAGGAACCAAAACCTTTATTTAAGTAAGAGTACTGTTACTTCAATACCAATATTACTCAAGTAGGAATAGAAATATAGTGTCAAATGTACAGAAGCTCATTTACAAATGTTATTCCAAGAAGTAACATTTCTTGAAAGTTACTCAAGTATGTAACTAAGTACTACCACGTCGGAGTAGACTTTATATGCACAGTGTGTAAATCTCTGGTACCTCATGTCTGTAAAGATACTAAAACTTGGTAAATGACCATTCACTGCCTTGTTACAGATGTCACTAAAGAAGCCGGTGTAGCAGTTCTGCAGTTTTAACGAAGTCAATGTTATTGTTCAATACTAAGTAACAAAAAATATGTAATATTTAAAGAGACAACTTAAACAATAAACACACCATAGTGTAAAATGACGTTTTATTCTAAAAACGATTCACCCCCAACATGTTCTCATTCAATTGGAGTATAATATGTAATGCAGTTATAAAAAAGGGTAGGCTACTTTGTAATATACAAAGCCACAAGATCAGTCATTCATTTAAAAAATGTTCATAATACTGCTGCTGAAGGAGAAATTGGAAAGATCTAACATGGTATATCTAACATCTAAGCTTGCTTGTATTCCACAGTAAAAACACAGTAGAAACACATTTAAGTTATGGGTAGTTATGACTCAGAAGTTCAGAGGGATTATCACTGTCACATCGTCGGCTGTCCACTCTCAGCACTTCCACTCTCAAGAACTTTGACTGTCTGGAAAAAATATGATTATAGTACTTATGTCCAGCCAAACGTTGTCTGATATGAGAAATCAAATTGGGTTTAAACAAAAGGGAAAAAGATGAAATTCTAACAAAAACATTGCACTAAATCTGTGTACAGTATGTGAGGTTCGCCAATAAATAATTACAATGAAACTAAACTTTGGTGATATATAATTATTGCCAATAATTTAACTTTTAATTTATTATATTTTTGAACTAATACATAAGTTAATAATTACTATTGTAAGCAAGACATGATCACAGCTTATGTCACATACTGTACATCCTTCTCACAGTAACATTCAAAACACGTGTCTTGATGAAGTACACGTAGATATGATTTGTGACGTACCATAAATAATCAGAAAATATGCACAGAAAATGCTTGTGGACGATGGGCACGGGTGACACATCAGGTAGTGGTTGTTGACGGACTCTATGCTATTTTCGGTCATATGTAGAGAGTTAGAGTAGATAGTTTTCCTCCTTAACATTGAGGTACAAGTTCCGAGTGGGCAGGTTATAGGTTCTCCCCGGGCTGGTACTGCGGCTCCGTGGCTGTGAAGTAGTCCTCCAAAAAGGACTGGATGTACTCGAAGGTGGGCCTCTCGTCCGGCTCTTTCTTCCAGCAGAGATTCATCATCTCGTGCAGAGACTCGGGGCAGCCCTGGGGACACGGCATGCGGTAGCCCCTCTCCACCTGCTCCAGCACCTCCCGGTTCACCATCCCTGAAGCACATGCAAGAGCGTTACATTAGTGTTACCAACATTTCAAACTTGATTTAGATTCTAAGGAAAAGGATCGATACTGATTTTGACACCACAACGGCAATAAAAAACTTAATATTTTCAGACAATGAATTCTATGTTCAAGGTATAATGTGGTCTCAAAGCTGAAGATACTGGTAATTCTAAAAGTGTAAAGGTCAAATGTATTCCCATTTATGTGAGTAGACAGATATTTGTTTAAATGAGTATTTAATTTTTAGTTTTAGTATCTGATTTTCAATACTTTTGACAAGCCTACTGTAAAAATGAAATGCTCCTGTCCTAACTTTGCACAGAAACCAAAACAATTATAATATTTAAAAGGGAACTCCAAAATACAAGCAAGATTTTATGGAAACAAGGATAATTTTATGGATAAAAAGGCTAGTGTGTTAATTTTGTGTTCTAAATTCTAAAACACTGTCTTAATTTAAAATAGGTCAGAATAAACACGGACATTTCATTTCAATAAGAAAATGCTAGTTTAAATTACATCCCTAATGAGTGCAAAGCAGATTTATTAGAAGTCAAAATATTTGTGGGTGCAGCCGGGCTCGAGGCTTGCATCCCACGATGGTTTCAGTCTGGCAGATGGCAATAAACAACAGCGGTGCTCAATCTCCTGCTCGTCCTCAAACAGATGGTCCAATCTAATCTCTCATGTGCGTGTTCGGGAGGGCTCGGTGGTGCCCCCTCCCCTGCAGAGGCACCAAAAACAGTATGTGGGACAAGTCCACTTCATCCTCCCACATTAAGAAGCCTGCCAGCGGGACGGCTAATGGTCAGGCCAAGAACTGATAAGACCGGACATAAATCTCACTCACGCTATGTTTTATTCAGCCACAGTGTTTTGTGTCTTACCTGGGTAGGGCACTCTGCCTTTGGTGACGAGTTCGGTGAGTAAGATGCCGAAGGACCAGACGTCAGACTTTATAGTGAAGCGGCCGTACAGCGCTGCCTCTGGAGCTGTCCATTTAATAGGAAATTTAGCCCCTGAGGAAAGAACATATATATGTGGTCAGCGGTGGCTTTTATGGATGGGCAAGCAGACCTGGGGTGTTCATTAATATTTAGTGGATAACAGAAAAGTGAAAAAATACAAATAAAGGGTGAGCATCAAACCTGGGTGAGCTAAATGGTTATCCATTTAGCTCACCCAGGTTTGATGCTCAATTGGTAAACAATTGGTCGGTGAAGCGGACTTCATCGACCAATTGTTTACATAAATTAGCGTTTCATGTTGTTAAATGCCTGTATTTCTAACTAACATCTAGTAATTGGAAATTGGAATCATGAACAGAGCCTCAGATACAAACACAGACTTGTCTCTAAAAGATAGTTTTTATGTCAGTTTGTTGAAACTTAGCGCTGCTGTTGCTTCGCTTCACCTCTGCAGCTGCACAGTTAGAGCAAAACCAGCAAACATCCAAGAATCCTACACAAGTTTATTCAACTAGGCTTGAGCATAGATCTATATGTTTGAGGTCCTCAGAGCGCATGTGCAGACCTCTAAAAGAAGCTGGTTCTATAAGCTCATGTTAGAGGGCGGAGCATGAACGGGCCTCTGAACATGGCCACAGACTCCACTTCTGTAGTAAAACAGGCTTATTTGGATATGTTTTAAAATAATTAATATATAGTTGTGATACATGGTAATTTTAGATTTTATTGGCCAATCACTGATTGCCTTGATTGCCACTGATATAAAGCTCCACCAGAAGGCACATCCCTCAATGTTTCTGGACTTTCATGCAACAGAATGACAGAAAAATCAGATTGAAAACACAACACAGTGTTCCAAACAGGGGTTCAGGCTGAGGAGAGTCTGCCTCACTGTGGGAAGAGGCTGCAGGGAGTCGCCCATGTGTCACGCCTCTGCCCCACAGCATAATGTACCCTGACGCAGTGTTGTGTGTGCATTTGTCCAGCTCACCCTGCCTGGCTGTGTACTCATTGTCCTCTATCAACCTGGCCAGACCGAAGTCGGCGATCTTGCACACCAGATTTTCACCCACGAGAATGTTGGCGGCACGAAGGTCCCTGTGAATGTAGTTCATCCTTTCAATAAAAGCCATGCCATCTGCAATCTGAACACAAAAAGGACAGTTTAGAATCCAAATATGAAACAAAAAATCCTTGTACAGTTCCATAAGCAGCCCACCTGTGCAGCCATGTCCACCAGCAACGGCAGCTTTAGGAATTTTCCATCACCTTCTTTCAGGAAGTCCAGCAAACTTCCTATAAAAGTAATGGCCACATATAAATGTATGCTACAGAGTATAGCATCATTTGCAGAAGTCAATATTTTAACAAGATAAATAATAATAACTTATATCAATACAAGCTGCACTGTAAACAATTGAATATTTATAACATTGATTACGTCCTCAGGCTGCCAAGGAAGACATTTACCAACAGTATGGCCTCTAAGTGTTTAAATAGTTTAAACAACGGTAAATTTCAATATTAAGGAAATGGTGTGAAACTCAATATCAAAAAAAAAAATCTGTATAGATAATTTCTCCCATGAGTTTTAGCATCAATAAAAGTTTGAGTATTGATTCTTCTCTGGGTAGTGATTTTATTTTATTTTTTTACAGCCCTCGACTATGACAGCTTTCCACAAACCACTTTAGTTCTCGCTTTATCATTCTAGGCTCAAGCCTGGAGAAACCAATAGAGACAATCAAGGAGACAATCCTTCAATACTAATTAAAACAGACACAAATCAACATTTTTCACAAGGAAAATCCCCACAATAAGGGCCAAGGCTATTTGCATCCCATTTTACTCAGACAACAAGGCCTCTGTCTAATGCTTCTGCTTTACCTTTAGCCATGTACTCTGTGACTATGTAGATGGGTTCCTCGGACACCACAGCGTAAAGTGGCACCAGTTTATCGTGCCGTAGTTTCTTCATGATCTGAGCTTCTTGGAGGAAGGCTTCTGGCGACATAGTTCCCGGTTTGAGTGTCTTTATGGCTACCTTTGTGGTACCGTTCCATGTTCCTGTTAAGATGATAAGATGGAGGGGTAATCAGTGCTGCTAATGCCTGGGGAGATAGGACAATGTAACATCATTAGGGCTTGTAATTAGAGGCAAGTTCGATCATGCGTGGCAAAATATCTCTTATTAAAGCGGCTGGGGTGAGGAGGAGAGGAGACCATGTTGGAATTATATGTGGAAAGATGTGTTGAGTGATATATGATCTTTTTTGATAAACAGAATACAACAAACAAGCGACAGGAAGGTTATAATGCCCAAATATGACCAAAATAGATAGAATGTTCACAAATATTACGTTTATGTAAGTGCTGGCCCATATTAACTCAATGTTCCAGCAGCGTAATTGCATTTGAACGGTAAACAAACATGTTCCTTACCCATCCAGACCTCTCCAAAGCAGCCTTGTCCCAGTTTGAGCTCCAAGCGCAGGGACTCCCGGGGAATCTCCCACGCGTCTTTTGCCAGTCCCTGCGTTTGAGGCTTAACCGTGGGGCAAACCGTGGTCAGCTTGTGGCACAGCCCGTCTGCATGCTCTGCAAAGCACCGACATGAAAAGGTTACGCTGGACCCCGGCAGCAGAAGTCTCTAAAGCAGATGCTCTTTTAAGCCGCGTTTCATGCATCGAGTCACCCCATTTGATGCAGCTGGATTTAGATACTCTTATGCTAACTGTGATGAAAAATATATGAGATGAAGTGGAATCAAAGGCCTCTCTAGAGTCAAGAGTGTAGGGATCACACAGATTTAACCTCCTTCTGGCCAGAGCGAGGCGGGAGGCTAAATATCGGAGCGGCACCAGCAGTAGGTTTTGCTCACGTGACATTACAACGTTCAAAAGAACGTTTGGAATTGGGCAAGTTTGGAAATCTATGGTAGAATTTGGTGTTTACGCGTCAAAAGTAAGATTTGTTGACCTGGTTAAGGGTTCATTACTGGGCCATCTACATCAACATGAAAGAAAAACTGGCACAAAGTTAAACGTCTTCTTCTCTATGGTTACAAAGGCCTGATGACATGATTATACATACATAGATAACAAAATAAATATATACATGTGTTCGCGGTGACGTCATACAGCCGGGACTTCCCCATAGCGGCCATTTTAAAAGGGGCACGCGATATATAAAAACCAACACGACTGCATCCTTTTCTACGGCATAATGAGCTACTAATACTTTCATTCTTTAGACGATAACTGCAAACTAAGGTACACGATAAAGCTCTCATTTCTTGGTCAGTCAACAGAGCAATGTCCAAACAGATTAAGCTGGTTTTTAGCATTTTGGCCTCATAATTCCTGGATTTCGTATGTAGTAGACGTGCTGTCGTGCCCCTTTCAAAATGGCGGACTCGGTTGCCACTGCACAAGTTCCCGGATGTGCGAAAGCATGTATTTCCAGGTGCTAACATTTTGGCAATAATTCAATTCAACAACATGAACGCAACCTATTATTGAAATTCAAGACTATTTTCTATACTCTGGGGTTATTGAAGATACAGCAGCAAAAAGTGCAGCCACCAAACTTTACTGGCAAGACATAGGGCCAATGTTTAGTTTAGAGATTCAAAATAGCTCTGACAGAAGAATAAGACTATACTGTATATCCGAGACAAACCTGTGTAGTGTTTGACGAGCTTCTGTAACGTGTCAAACTGCGCCCTCGTCGTGATGTAGTATCCCCCACTGTCCAGCTTACGGATCTTGTAGTGCTTCACGTTATCTCCTTTGGCTTCATCCCAGTCTCGTATGGAGAGAGAGAACGCACCTGGATGGAATGAGGGGGAAAACTAGGTCAGTAAGTTTCCAAAAATAAATACATATTATATTGAGAAAATGAGATACAGTGCACACAATAGCATTAAAACAAAACACTTTGCCAATTCCTTTACATCATTTTAGCGTAGTCGCATTATTGACGTTCTTTAGATAAATGTTTTAGGACTCACCTTTAGTGGTTTCACTTTCCCGCACCAAAAAGGTTCCTCTGTGATTCCCGGGAACCAGCAACAACCTCTCTGCATCTTTCCGTCCCATCTTACCAAAGTACCACCTGTGCACGGACAGATTGCCGTTAAAGCACATGTCAAAAGTTCATTAACAATCCAAAGCCAGTCCTGGAAAGCTATATATACTATATATATATATCACTGTGTGGCAAAACTAAACTGCTTTATGCAATCTGGAGGTGAGCTCATACTAGCGTCATTATTCTCCTTGTGCGGTGGCTGTCGATGGAATAATGATGTTATGAAAGGCAGTGGCAGGGACAAAAGCTTACTCTTCAGCCTGGATGGAGTCAGCGGGGGCCACATAATTGCTGGGGATGTAGCCTTTCTTCCCGGAGTTGATGGAGCGCGCCTCCCACCAGTCTCCCTCGCTGCGGGGGACACACACACAGGACAGACGACTTGAGCATTTAACAGTCACCTTGGGATGACTGATATCGTGAGAGAGGAGGCCGTAAAACAGACATAACTGGTTCATTCTTTCAGGTTTACACATTATGAGGATTGTTACAGGTCCACGGTTATTATTTCATTCCCGAACAGAGGAATCTTTCATTTTCTTTCATTCCCATTGTGTTAACTTTAAAACATTACTATTCCTCATTATTCCTCATGTTTGTGACTGGATTTATGAATAACAATGTGTATAAATGTGACAAAAACAGCGATATTAAAGTATTGTACATTTACATTTTTTTAATTGAATTAAAAATACTTTATTTAGCTTCTAAAAGAGTCACGATTATTATTACTTTTAGTTATGACCATTATATTACAATTAACCAAATAATCTTGACATCCATAGTGGAATCACGCAAGCTTTATTAAAAGATGTTTCTGTCAGAACAATGTTTAACATGGCTGCTTACGTATAAAATTAAATAAATTCCTACTTATACTCACGTGTTGTTGATGATCTGAAATCTGTCTCCCTTTTTGAAGGACAGATCATCAGAGGTTCTGGCTTCATAGTCGTACAAGGCCACAAAGAACGTCACGCCACCTTAAAAACACATAAACGTGTTAAGCACTATTTACACTAATGTACAACTGAAATGAGCTGGAGACACTAGCACTCAAATGTAATCTATTTGCTTACGGCCTGGATGCACCCACACTATTGATTTGCCCTGCTCGTGTGTGCAGAAAATATGACTGGAATTATTCTGTACAGGAGACACGCAGACACAACAACGCCGCTGAGAGAAAAGTCAATAAATCAGACTGATAAAGACCATAATGGAAATCCCATCAGGGCAATTTAATTACACAAACACAAATTAAATATCCCTCCGATCCTGTGTAGGGAAAGTCAACAGTGCAGCCTTGCTCGGAAGCAGATGACATTCATAAATCCACTGCTGCTGACAGCCTTTGTGTCAACACTAATCCAATTGTCTCCATCATAAAGCAAACATTACATGGAGTTGTCGCCACCTTCACCCCTTTAGAGGCGGCTAATCCCACGGCCGGGGGATTACAACCTCAATCCCACCTAAACAGCAGACTAGTGCCTTATCTCTGGGATCATCAATCTAGTTTAATCTGATCAAACATATTAGGACAAATATTATCTGGCTGAAATTTGAAAAAAATAGACATGAATAATCTGGGCACATTTCTGGCTCATAACAATAGTGTGTTATTTCTGGGTTTGATTTACACTACACTACAATTCATATAAAGAAACATGTAAAGAAATTGAGCTAAATCTGGCAAATTTGAGATCCATCAGCCACAGTTTAAACCAAGAGGATTGCAAACAATTTCCAACGCTATGATAATGCCCCATCCAGCCTACTACAGCACCAAAGCCAATCCAGAATGTCTACAAACAGGCTCTGAAAGTCCAGACATTAAATACTTTGGCGTCACCATTGCAGTGTTTTGGTCAAATATGAATTGTTAAATTGAGGGGGGTTGTCGAATTTGAGGGTGCTATTCTTGTTTTTAAAATCCCACATGGCCTGACTCCCACCAACACTTGCGATTATTCTTACAATTAATCAATTTGTTGTTTAGAATACAAATTGCAGAAGTGAAGCTGTTTGAGGATCCTGGTGGAGCATATTTATGGACAAAATAGTTCAATATGCATTGTCCCCATTCAAATACATAAATAAATAAATAGATAAATAAATAAATAGATAGATAAATAAATAAATACATAAATAAATACATAAATAAACACATCAGCTCGCCGTGGCCTGAGGACAAGTTCTGTGGATCACTTGGTCAGAAATATTTTAGTATAAACTTATCTCAGGGAATTATACTCTTCTGGATACGGTAATTCTTTGACATAATTTCAAAGATCTGTCTTTCCAGCTTTCATCTTGCTAGTTGTCAAAAATAGCCTTAACATTAGTTCTAGTGAGCATCTATAACATTATCAGACAGCAGACACATGAGCCACATATGAATTTTGATGTCAGTACTTTTCCAACTTTTCCCATGGTTCACCTTTTTGAACGTAGAATGAACTAGAGAATCTGAAATTGCCTTTTTCCTCCAATGAACAGATGAGAAGCGACTATATGGATGTCACTTGTGCTTTATCATTTTTTTTTTTAAAAGACACTTTGACTGACATGCTACACAAAGGAATCCAGTCAGTCTGTTACTACGATATATTATATTTCTTATTTCTACTCACACTCATCTGAACCTTTGACCACTGCCATGACACCTAGGGGTAACCCTGACAGAAACGAATCTGACAATTACAATAATGAGTCATTCATACAGTATTTACGTCATTGTCTATTATTATATCTCACCTACTACTACGGTCATCATACTACAGTACATAATCATTTAGGAAGAAGTACAGTCTGGACAGTATGTATGCACTGCTGCTAATAATGCAGAAATGTAAAAGGTGATGGCCAGATAACTACAACTGAATTCTAATTTCTCAGCATCGTTTTTAACTAAATTTTCAACAACATGTCTTTGAAAGTGAGATTTCTTTTTAATGTATTTTTGTAACGCCCAAAATCACAACAACGGTTGCCTCTGAGGGCGACAGTGATTCATAAGGATGTGTTCACACTTGCACATTCACAACATCAATATTGGGACTAAACCAGGACCAGGACTAAACGAAGAATAGTACTGGACCAAACAAGTCCACATTAGGACTGAAATGGCTCAATTTAGGGTTAGGTGGCATTATAGTGGAAACCAGTATATTCAAGTCTTGACACCATTTTAATCAACAACATACAGGATAATTATTATATTTAATGCAATGTCTGTATTATACTTTCCAAGGAAGCAATTACAATGTTATTTAGCATCTGTGGGTGTTTTATTGCTCACAAATTACAATCTCTATGGAGACACTGATTTACTATAGAAAGGTTTAATATTGGAGCATTCCGTACAAAGCAATAACGTCTCCATTATAATTAATTTTTTTTATAAACAAGGAATTGTGTCATTTGTCATTTTGTACTGCCTTATTATTGTGGCATAACACATGTGAAAATACTTACAACAACAACAACAACAACAACAACAAAACCACATCAATAAAAGCCACACAGCTCAGGAAAGTATCATCAGATTGTGTCGCAGTAGTCGTCTTACCAGATACAGCTCCTGAGAACGAGTTGGACACCGGCCCAGAGAAAGACGCTCCTCCAAAGGGAGTGATGGCCGACGAGGCGCCCCCAAAAGGAGTGATGCTGTTGAAGTTGGCGGGCCCGGCCCCGCTGGAGGAGGGGGGCTGGTTCTGCTGCTGCTGGGTGGGGTCTGGTCCGTAATGGCCCGTGTGTGGTGCGGCGGCTGCGGTCGGGTCGGACCCAGTGGAGTTCTCTGGACGGTACTTGACTGGGCCTTTGTCCTCTTTGCTCTTTACACAGCCCATAGTCGAGCCCTGCACAGGCAAGAAAGGAAGAGTGAACACATATGAAAGAAATAATACATATGCTAGGATTAATGGAAAGAAACTGAAGTGTTCCCGCTGGAGTTTCTGACACAGACTGAAGCATATGGTGAGGAATGCTTGCTATGGAGTGAGAAATGTTGCACACATGCTAAGACCATAAGCCTCGTAATAACAAGGACGTATGGGAAAATTCCAAATCTGCTTTGAATTATGACTGCACAAAACTCGGAAAGCATGAAATCAGAAAATTAATTTATACGTGAACACATTCTATCATTTTTCTGTTACTCACATCACTACAAAAATAAGGCGGATGGATAAACAGACAAGATTCCCCTTCATATTTGTATATAATAAAGCTGCATTGCTGTCTTATAGATTTCATTCATAACTAATTCCACTGTTTTCTGATTTTTTCTCCTTGGCTGTTGCTGTAAATCCTGCTCCTGCATCATTTGGCCCGAGTCACGTTGAGACTCTTTAGTCAAGCAAAGGACCGGAAAATATGGACACAATGAGACACACTCGTAAAGACTTCAGAGCTCCAGCAAGGCAGAAGTGTTTCATTTGGCAAAAGCGTCTGGCATAAGTGCTGGAGATAGACCACATTATAGAAATGAACCGCAGTTGAAACCTTATAGAGGGAAAAATATGCACAGTGGCATTGCGGCGCTGATGGTCACGGCGCTATGCAGAGCTTGACTTGACTAGATTACAGGGTTCCAATCACACGGAGATAAATAAAAGTGGTTAGAAGCTGATTGTGGATGAGTGCGATATGGAGAGATGGAGGAGGAGCGGTAAAAGCACAGGTCATTGGGTTCTCCACGGGAACTGCCAAACAAATCAGCAAAACAGGAGGCATGGAAACCAGCCAAAGACTCAGAACACATCTCCAATAAAACAATTCAATTACAGATGTTTAAAGTAATCCTTGCTGTTTCAATTAGACAATAGTTCTAGGTTAATAGGGCGAGGATTTCCCTTACTATTGGCCATTTTCAAGTAACCTATTATGATTTATTATAAATATGGTTAGGATGATGTTGCAATAGTCGATTCATACTGTACAACACTTTGGTCGCCATAGGTATCTTTATGACCCTGAGCCTAATAATAATTATACAATAATGTTGTCCACAAGTTAGATAGTCCATTTCAATTCAGCAAAGTGATGCTCTTGACAGCTAAATCTGACTACAACTGTGTAAGAAAAGGTCTTGATGGTCAACTGTGGTGGGCCTGTGGCTTCAGCAGACAGTGTTGGGTCAATAATCATATTTCTTTATTTCTTTACTGTAGCACAGAATGTTAGCCGCTGCAGACGGAAACATTCTGGGATTTTGACAATTTCCCATAACAAAGTTCTTTATTGTTGAACTACTTGTTATTTATATTCATAAGAATTTCTGATCCTCTAGTCCGTACACTGCATTAAGCGTGCATTGGTTCAGCAGCACTAAAGGCCCTAGTTTGGCTCCGTGATTGAACACAAAGTGGAGCAGTTTGAGCTGTGTCCAGGCACATAACAAGCAGTGATGCCAGCAGAGTATTATTATTATTATTATTATTATTATTATGATGATGATGATGAACACAGGGTTTAACTTAAGAGGAGGATAATAACACTGCAGTAATAATGGGGTCAGTGGTTGTGTGATCTTTGTTGTGTGAGCACTTCCCAACTGTATGAATTTTTATGACACATTTTCTGAGTTTGATTAAAATATATATATTTTTTGTTAAACACCAAGTACAGACGTTCAATAATAAGTGAACCTGCATTACACTGTTTGCACCAGGTCACAGTGTGCATGCCACAAAAGACCATGCTTAATTTAACTCAAAGAGCTGGCGTCAGTCTTGGCCGGCCTGTTGTACAGATACACATTCAGGTCAGTTTGAACACAGGATCATTCCTGAAGAGCATTGAAGCTGCAGGAAGATCTGCCTTGATGCTATATTTAGCCACTAATTGCTGACAACATCCCACTGCCTCTGGGAATATACTATGACCTACAACTTCCAGTGCAAACATAAGAAAACCCCTGGTGAATGGGTGCACGTGATACGAGTGCAAAGACACGAGGTGGGACTGAGGTTAAGATGTAATTATAAGAGTAACATAAGCCAATAGTTTCTCTGTACTTTCTGATGGGAGAGGTGAGGTACCATTGTTTCTGTCAAACTAGGGTGTAGTCCAGGGTCTTATTGTTTAAATTCCGGTCAAAAAGGCTTAAAAAAGGCTGTGCTGTTGTGCCTGGAACCGGATCACTGAGCACCTGGAGCTCTAGGTAAACACTATAATACCACATTAAATACATGGTTCACTCTGGCCTCAAACATATATTACCTCCACCAGAAACTTAACAAATGTCCTTGTATCATTTTGGTAAAGCCATTCAACTCTGCATTTATTAAGTGTAATATGTTTGCAATAAAGAATGTACTAAGACAATTACAATGCGATTGGTCATCCACTAGGTTCCAATTATGGATATTTTATTATATTATTGACAATAAAGGTTAGGGTTCTATTATTATGTTTGGTTTCCCCTTATATTATTCAAAAGTAAGCTAGTTAATTGACCTTTTATCTTCTTTTTTTAACTAAAATACAAAAATCTCCACCATCACAAACACTCAGTATGACACAAACAGTATGACATAAATTAACTGTATTAAATATAGCCTGAGACAACAAACAAAACAACAAACCTCTGACCTCTTGTTCCTCTCTGTTTAGTGAGTTTACACACATCTTGTTTACAGCTGAAGATCTCTGAGATGACGGTTTGCCAAACTTTAGCTTCACCTTTCCCAAAGTGATAAATGTTTCCATATCGTTATGCAGCCCACACTTCCTGTGTCTCGGTGCTGACCTCAGAGGCAGAATTCCACGCAGGCTTCACAAAACTGCTGATAAGATAAACTCTGTTTCCCGTTCATCACAAATGCTATAACTTTGCATGAAGGTGCAGGGGCAGGCAATGGGGCAGAATATAAAGGGCGTGTGAAGAGGCCAAGGTGCAAAGCTAACACAAACTTAGACAAAACTTCTACAACGACTGAAATGAAAAGTTATCTTGCACCAGTGACATAGGGTGGGGGTCAATTATTTATAGAGCGTTATGTTATGATACCGGATACTTGGCTGAACTGAAGTTTGTATCACAGCTTTAAGTTTGCTGTATGAACCTTGGAGCATAATGGGGCTCAGAAGTTCAATTTAATAGAGCTAAAACGTGGAACAGGCTTCTCATCTGACCATGTTCAAATCCAGGCTAAAAACAGTTGTGTTTAGCTGTGCAGATGCCTGATGGGGTTTCATCATCTTTTCATTTAAAGCTTATGTTTTGTGATTTCAATGCATCTTTTCCTCTTCTGTAAAACACTTGCTTCGTCTACGCAATTGTGTCTTCTCTTTTCTGCTCTTGTCCCATAGAAATACATCGACTAAACCAGTGGTCCTCAACCTTTCTCAGTCGCAACCCACAAAATAACAACTGTCGGCATTTGTCACCACCAAACATAGAAAAGAAGGCTGAAAATAGAGCCTCGTGTCTAATGTTTGATTTCAGTTTGAAAATGTAAAACTGGATAAATGACTTTGGTCGGCCAACAAATAATAATCTACATTTACCACTATTTACCCCTGCATTTTAAAGGTGTCAAGCCTCGTTTAAGATCATCTTCAATTTGCGATTTACTCATTTCGATTGATCGTGATGAATCTTGCTCATGCCCTGCCAAATACTCATAGTAAACATTGCATTAGCCGTCTGTCCTCAGCCCTTTCCCAGACACTCCCTCTTGGCATGGGCGTGGCTCGGGCTGCTGTGCTGGTGGACCGGCTCCATCCATCAGAACACAGTGGGACTCTTGCCTGTCAGCTGCCCCTGTCCTGGAGCTCTGGCTGGCCTCAGATCAGTCACAGATGCTGCACATTCCTCCCCGTGCCAAAGGGTTAAAACTGGGTCTGTAGAAGCGTCCCGTGATTGCACTGATGTGAAGCCGCGGAGGCCACACACAAACGTCAATAACCACTTCACGATGTGATTGATACCGTTGTGGTGCCACTGTACAAGGATCCGAGGGCTGATTTATGACAGTTGTGACATTGGCTACACTGCTGTACTTTTGTACTTGAAACTATCACATCGATACACAGAAATATGGAGGCGGTTCTGCGCTGTCAAAGGGGAAAAAAGCCATTTCGGGAAGAGAGCGGTCCCCTGGGCACACCTGAACGCTGAGGGGTGAGTGGGGGCCAAGCTATTTTGGGAATCCAAGCGTTACGAGAACCAACTGTCCGACAGAAATAACACTCAAAGCTGAAGCGTTTATGGGGGGAAAAATAAGCACCTAATCTTAATTGTAGAAAAACAGAGTCCAGACGATACAACTGAATCTTTTTCTACGTGGGACACTCCTGGACTAATGAGGGATTACACCGACATGCACCTAATTACTTTTTTAAGATTAATTATACTCAACACAATTTGATTTTAAATTAATTAAGATGGTAAATAACTGCTGGCAATAACATTATGACCTGGGAAGAAATTGTGATCATGCTGCTAATATTGAACATGTATACAGATTTGAATACCAATAAAAATACCTCTTTTAGACATGTAATCTTCAATAGTATAATATTACTATGTGGCTTTAATCTAGTCCTGATACACCATGATCATTCTAAAACGACTTCTTCTTACGACTTTGGTTTTTTTCAGTATTAGTTTCAGTATTAGCTGTAGTATTTATTCATGATACTAAATTTGGATACTTGATACCAATTTAAATATCACCCCCTTTTTTTTTTTTAATCAACTGCAATTTTCAACACAAAATAGTGGTTCTTTTTTATGCTAACATGAACTCGTTCTTATAAAGCATAAAATTATTCTAAAACATTTCTTGAAAATTCAAATCCAGCCCTTTAGGTGCATTTTAATTTAGTTCTAGGGGAAAAAATAGTATAGGATTTTTGACACTTTTGACAACCCTATTTCAAAGGCACAAATGATTAAATACTTGGAACTTTTGCTGTACAATTAGAAATAGGTCAGACAAATTTAGGGTTTCAGCTCACTGTTTATCGATGACATTTTGAGTACATTAGCACTTTCAAAAGATAATATATCATGGCAATAGTAATCGATTCTCATCCCTCTGAATCCCCTGAATCTACATGAATCTCACTTTTTAAAAATACAGACATGACAAATGAGAAATTGCAAACATTCACAGTTGCTTCAGGGAGTTCCAGGTTTATCTGCTGTACAAAAGGACCCGCTCTGCACACTTCACACTGTAGCTTCATGTGGATGCACCTCTTGACAGTCACTTCCACACTCAGACTCCACCTGTAGCAGCCAGAACTCCACAGTCACTCACAAACCAAACCTGAAGCAAACCCAGAGGAAAAGAGCAAAGAAAGCAATAGCGCCAAGGCTGACAAAAAAAGTCTGACTCAGCCTTTGAATAGACCAGATTTATGACTCTACAGGAGGACTAGACTTCCTGCAGGAATCTGAATCAGCACTGAGTGAAAGGAAGTTGGAGATTTCCCATGATGAGGTCACATTTATGCAAACCACAATAAAATGTAGCCTGGCCAGGGTCTAGTACAGTTTGCAAACAGTGTCAGCTTGATGCACAATATCCATGTGTTTGTTTTGCAGCATTGCAGTGAATCTAAAGAATGGCTTCTCCTGACCTTGCCCTAGTTGTGTTAGATCTGATTAAAGATGCAGTAGGAGGGCTCACGTACTCCTCTGGGGATTGCCACAAAATGCATGTCCACTATACTATATTAAGCATGTATGATGAGTAAAGTACAGAGCTATTTCATGGCAAAAAATGGCAGGCATATCTGTAGCCTGGGGTAGGACTGGCGTTAAATCATTCCTTTGTTGCTGTCAGGTCAGAGAGAGAGACATGCAAGACGAGCAGCAGCGTGTGTCGGCCCATTTGATCCTCTCCACATCCCGAGGCTTTTTGCAAACGAACCCCATCACCGCGCGCTCTAAAAGGCGTTTTTACCTGTGCGACTCCGCGTCCCTTTAACGTGCTGCTTTGGATGTGTCCGACGCAGGATCAGGCCCCAGAAGAAAAAAGAAATCACGAGTTATTCCAAGCGGGACCGATCCGCCTCCATCCCCATCTGATCTATCCGGCAGCAGCAGCAGCAGGAGCAGGAGCAGCAGCAGGAGCAGGAGCAGGAGCAGGAGCAGGAGCAGGGCAAGCGAGGTTCCAGCTCAAGTTCAATCACAGTCTTCCGCCCTAAGGGATGATAAAGGCGACAAAGCAGGCAGACATGTTCGTTATTACGAGATAGCGACAATAATCCAAGCGTGGCATGATAAGGATGGGTGCAGTGAGAGCTCAGAGTGTCCCATGTCTCTTCCTACTACTACTACTACTACTACTACTACTACTACTACTACTACTACTACTACTACTAGGAAACTTGCACCGACCCCCACACCGTGAATATGGCCGCCCCTGTCTGCGGGACTGTACCGCACAGCTGGAGAAAGACGCGGATCCCGCCGGTGCGATCGGACCCACCGGGAGGGCCGAGGGGACGGGAAGGAAGTGGTGGGTTTGTGGAGAAAATGTGAACACAGTGTGGTGTCGCGACAGACATCACCAGATCCAAAAAACATACAGGCCAAACGCAGCTGCTTTCAGGAAAAGATAAACGCGTTTTCCGTTTCCAGCGTGCTCCGGTCTTAACGCAGACATCTGCCGCCATCTAGTGGATGTGTTGCGTTACTGCATAGTAAGCCTTTGTTTTTTGAATCCCCACAATAAAACAATAAACAATAATTAAATAATAATTCAGAAATACATATACATACATACATACATATATATATATATATACATATATATATATATATATATATATATATATATATATATATATATATATATATATATATATATATATATATATATAAAGAACATAATCATGCAGGTAAATGAGTGATTTAATGAATAGCTATATTTGGGTACATATTATCCCAAATCAACAATGGGCTCTGGTTATGTGTTTTCCTCATCATTTGTGTGCTCAAAGTTATATTTGAATTTATTCCTGCATGTTTGAGTAATTCTGTTTTGTCCTGCAAATGAAGCTTGAGTGCTCAGAAAACGCTTGTTACCGCCTTATATTGAACTACCGTTTATTAAAAAAAAAAAAAAAGTTCTACAGCTTTTCCACGCCGCGTCCAGCATTACACCCATTTAAGACACCATGGATTATATTACACAGAGAAACATCAGGTTTGCCCTCATGTTCAAACCACATATAAGTGCACAAAGAGGCTATTTGTATATGTTTTATATATATTTTTAAGGATTGAGTAGAAATATATATAATGATCCCATGTGTGCTGGTAATCTACTTCATTATTTTCTAATCTAGCTGTTTTTCCAACAATGTAATTTCTAGTGCCTGTGTGTATAGTCATAATGTAGTGGACTATTAGTGTGAATACTTGTTTTTTCACTTTATTACCTCTTTATTGATTGTGAAATTTGGATTAAACCAAAGTGGTAGGTTAATAGATCCAACTGAATTTATTTCAAGTATTTTTTAACACAACAAAATATTGTAGGTGGCTTCAATTTGACTCTGTTTCAGTTCATTTGGTAGTTTTTTTTTTTTTTTTAAACAGTATTTCAACATCTAGATACTTTGTATTTGATCCAGTCTTTATCTTCTGATGTATGAAATAATTGTCTAGATTGTTCACAGCCAAATGCTGTAGTAGTGTAAGAAACTTGGTAGTTGTAGCCTTCCTTTCAACTGGGAGTTGGACAGCTGAGTAGAACATCTAGTTTTTTTCCTTGCTAAATGAAAAATGCAATGCAAAATTATTGCATTTAACTCATTCAACCATTAAAAAAAATAATTGTAATGGGCGTAATTTTTAGTATTAGACTCAGAAAAGGTTTATTGCCATTGTCATTGAACACAGTTTGCAAACATAGGAACGTGTCTCAGCATTAGGTGCAACATAACCCAATGAATAATAAAATAATAATAATAGTAACATCTATTGAGAGAACCCACGGTAACACGAGGGGGACATGCAGACTCCACCCAGAGAGATCATGTGATACTGGCCCGGGAATCGAACCCACAATCTCTATTGGGAGGCTAGAGTGGTTAGCACCACCCTGCACCCCGTCACAATACAATGATAATTTATTGTGTTAATTCGACAGGCAAAGGCTCGATTACCAAATTAAATAATAATCCTGATGCAGGACATTGCTGTTTGGTTCAAGTGTTTAATATAAATGCTTTTGAGATCTGATTATTGGTTTTAATAGATGCCATAGGTTTAGTATAAAGTATTTGACCCATGTATAAAGTTATGGCCAAAACCTGATTTCTGTAAGATACAAAACATAAAGGACCAATTCATGCAGTCAAAAGCCTTTTCCACATCTATTGTACAGCTGCTGAGCGGGGGAGGGATTTTGCTTGATGTATTACATTAAATACATTCCTTGATTATCAGATGATAAGTTTGATCAGTATGAATAATTTTTTCAACCGCATTGGATATGCGACAAGTGATGATTTTTGATAAATGTTATTATCTATGTTAGATATGGGGCTACATTTTAAAGGGAGAAAATACTTGATTATCAAATGAAGCTTGGAACATTTTTAATAGTAAACGGAAAGATTCATCACAAAATATTTGCTACGATTCGGCATTGCAGCCATCTGGGCCAGGAGATTTATTTATTTATTTTTTTCAAAATAATTAATAGCTTTTTGAATCGCATCTAGTTTTATTGGTTGTTCTTGTTCATTTTTATTGTTATCCAACAATGATGGAAGTTCAATCTATTTCAAAAAATGTTTTTATTACTTCTATGACACAATTATAGTCTGATTTATATAGTCCTTCATAAGTCTTTAAACCTTTTATTAAATGTGATGGTGCTGGCTGAAAGTTTAATTTAGATATATTATTTCAGGTCATCTTTTTTTAGTCTGAGAGGAGCTTTCCAGCTCGCTCATCGTGCTCATAAAAATGTTGTTTTGTTCTATTGAGTGAATAGTACATTTTGTGTCATATTATATTATCATAGTTCATCCTCTGCTTACACAGTTCTAGTCACAAAAATAAAGACATGTAAATGGAGAGCTGCTACTTGCTATGAATATATCTCACTGTG
>NW_027315812.1:21271899-21474399 GCF_026437365.1 Eucyclogobius newberryi
AAGTACAGCGGAGGCATTAGAAGAGTGAGAGGGGACGTTCTACCTCACTCTTCAGGCTGCACACCGGATCGCGTCAAGCGTCTGGCAACCGGTAAGAAGAGGGGGCACTTTTTGTACATTCTTCTTCTCTCTTTTTTATGCTTTAACAAGTAAAATAACAAGAAATTTGTTTCTAACGTGAGTTTTTGAGTTTAGTGCTGAAACGAAATAATTTGAGCAACCCATTAACTAAAGCATTGTTTTCTTCTTCACAGCAGGACAATGTCCAGTAAAGCGACTTTGGCTTTACTTATCTATGGAATCTTAATGCATTACAGTGTTTACTGTTCCCCTGTGGGGCTCAGCGTTCCCAGTTTTCGGTCAGTACTCCTCTTATGATGGACAAAGGGGTATTAGGAGTCAGGGATGGGTTTGGGATGTTGAAGAGCCATAACTTAAACGGATAACAGATACAAAGTGGCAGTGTATCCATAGTGGAGACAGATGAATTCATTAGAGATACTTTACCAATTTGTCAACGCAACTCACTCAATGTTGGTATATAAAAAGTATTTGTAAGGGAGAAAAGTACTATTATAGAATCATGAAAATAATAATTATTTTGTACACAAATAATGTAGGATTTAAATGTGTGCAGAGATTTGACAGTGATCTTTGTGATTATGCTGTGCTCAGATTTGACAGTGAGCTTTATGATGAGGATGGGAACGCTCTGTCTCCGCTGGAGTTTGAGCGAGAGGATGTGGAGGTGAGGAGCGCTCCTGTAGACGACGTGTTCTCTCTGTTTTTTCCGGCTGAAGAAAGGTAAGACATTCACTCTGTTTATTCAACGTACATGTCAAACATCTTCATTAGTAAATTCTGTCCATGTATGCTGTATGTTTTATGTTAAATATTTATGTATTTAGTTATCTTTCAAGAATATGTGATCTTAATTTGTTATTTTAATTTGAGTCTTTAAGATGGGTCCTGCGACTGCTTTCCCAAAGGAGGGCTCAGGCAGTGTCCTCTTTGCTTTTGGGAATTGATCTTCAGAATAAAATTTTAGTAATCTGAGAACAAATTATTATTACATTTTATTTTTGTGACATAAATTCTGTCACAAAGCTAAAAGAATAAACAGATATGTATACAAATAAATCAAGTTCTATGGTAGTTTCTGTTGCCGCTAGCGCTGGGTGTGCAGTGATGTGGTCTTACCGTGTGGCTGTCTGTCATGCAGAACGGAAAGGCATGCAGACGGCATGTTTAATAAAGCCTACAGGAAAGCGCTGGGGCAGTTATCAGCAAGGAAATATCTCCATTCTCTGATGGCAAAACGTGTAGGGTAAGAGCTCCTCTAACTGCACGTCATCTTTGTCCTGTGTGCCTCTTTATTTTGAAATTGTTTTTTAAATAATTTCCATACTATGTCCATGATGTTGAACTGTGCATGTCTGTGGTCCCATTATCACCCAGTTCTAAGCTGTGTTTTCCAGGCGCAGGGACACGTCAACTGCATGCTTACTTTCTCTAAATGCTTATTTCAAAGAACAAATTATTTTAGAATAATCTAAACATTTAGACAAGGGGCAAAGTGGCCTATTTTTGACCTAGGGAAACTTAAACCCACATGTACGAAATGAAAGATTGGCAAAGTATGCCAAATTGTTTCTTTTTAGTCTTAGTAACCTGTGATCATGTGTGAAATGTTCTGCTGCCTGCCCTCAATACGTCTCTCTCTGTCTCTCACAGCGGGGGGAAAACATTTGAAGACAGTGAGGAGCCTCTGTCCAAGCGGCATTCAGACGGCATCTTTACAGACAGCTACAGCCGCTACCGAAAGCAAATGGCTGTCAAGAAATATCTGGCTGCTGTCCTCGGGAAAAGGTACAGACAGAGAATTAGGAACAAAGGACGCAGACTGGCTTATTTGTAGCACCCCCAAAAAACTACAGTGTGCCACCCTACATCCAGTCATTCTCAAATCAATCGCTGGATTGCTTTTGTGTTTTCCAACTTGTATTTATGTATGAAGTAAGCCATTAAAAAGAATATTTTGATAATACTATGTTTTTTAGTTTTGTATGTAAGCACTTGAGGACGCACATATCTACTTTGTAGACTAGTGTTTGTTTCACAATAGGCTTTATTTATGTAGTCATTCAAATAGATTCAAATCATGAGCAAAATAAATAGTCTAAAAGACAATCAATGTTTTGAATGCTGCTTTCTGTAATGTAACATTAAGAGTTTAGTTGTCTCTATTCACAACAGCCTTGAAGACATAGGTTTTCACCCTATCCTACAAGACATAGACTTTGACGCCCTCCCGGACGGGGATGAGTTTGAGGCTATTTTGGGAGACTTGCTGAAACAGTTTTCTCCCATGTTCCCGGTGAGTCTTGTTAGGCACCTCTCTACTTTTCCTTGAACTCCGTCAAAGGGGAGTCTGCTCCTCTCTTTTCCTCTTCGCCTTCAAGACTCCGCCTTGTGATCCTCCTCTAAACACCGCACCAGTCCTCTGCCACCTCAGACGTGCTCTTGTTCCTCAGCGTTCCACCTGTTTCACAGTGTGCTGGCTAAATGTGGTGAATATGTTTCCCACATCAGTATTCTGTTGATGGATCAAACTTATCTGGGCTGAACATCTAATCCTAATTTGGCCATATCATGATAAATACTTTTAGGGGAAGTAATACATTTGAGAACCGAGCACTTCTGAGGTGTTTACCATCTATTTTTCTGCTTTGATTTGTGTAAAGTGCCAATCGTTGTAATCCTATCAACTGATGGTGTTTGGGGAAAACCTCCTCCTCTGAACATGTGCATGTAATAAGTATCGCACATTGAACATATGAAACAAAGTAAATGTGATACTTATTACATGGTGACGTTTCCATCTGCTGTTTTTTTTTTTGAGACACTCAGTAGTTTGAACATGTGTTTGAGCCTTCTGGGCCTCTTGTGCTTCCTTTTCTGTCATGTGAACGGTTCTAAATCATCAGTTGACTGCATGATTCAAGTATTTGCACTAGCCACCGCACCAAGTACAACAACAAGGTGAATCTGACCAACAACATGTCCTGTCCTCTTTTGTTTGCTGATCTGTTACTCTGCCGTTCAAAATGGATGTGAGCTTTTGAAAACTGAATGTACCTGTCATGTTTGTGTTTTATCGTTTCGAGAAGAAAGCTGTCATTGGAAAACAGTGGTCAGCTTTTATATATGACATGTGATCAGAAACTATACTGCGATTCAGATGATGCAAGTAACTACAAATTAAAAACAAATATGTACACATTTGGAAGTCAAAAATGTACTTTTTTCAAGGTATCATATGGAACCTCTAGATATTTGTACTTGAAAGTCTGCTTTGCTTTATTAGTTATTCCCTGGTCTTATTCCCTTGTTCTTATTTTGAGTTCTTGTGTTTGTATCAATCTTTGTTTTCATTTTGCGTTCTCCTCTAGGCTTTGTGACGCAGGAAGCAGTTTGCGGCTGTGGTGCCTTGCATCGACTCTTAATCACCTGAATCACAGACGGCTCTTTAGTGGCCCTACAATGCTGCACATCATCAGCTCACATTTCACTTTTTGGTTGTTGTTCTGTTTGCTTTCTGTGTTGCACAAATATCTGGTAAAATCTCCAGTGCCACCAAGCTTTGACCTCGAGAGTCTGCCCTGCATGCTTTCATTTGCATCTTGTACCCTACATCTATGTGGACAAAACAGAGACATCCGAGGATCAGATCCCAGAGACCGTCTCTGTATTAAAATGCCAATAGCCTTACAAATCTGACTTAATCTATAACAATAGTATATATGGATTCTGTGAGAATATTAGATAAACACTAATCTGTAAGGGTTCACTAAATAAATGTTTGCAAAATGTGTCGTAAGATTTGTATAAATAAATTTTTTAAACAACTTATTGATTTGTCTACTCATTGAAGCCAATATGATTTTATGAGATAATCACATACATGATGAGGTGAAAATAACATGGAAATGAGAGATTTGCTTTACCTTGGTGAACGTTGACCAGACTCAACAGTAATAGATTCTAATCAAAAATAAAATAAAAGGAACTTTATTGGCATTAAAAATCATCCAAAGTGTATTTCAAATGTCTTGTAAGTGCTGATCAATTATGTGAATAAGAAACAATAAAGTGTATAAAATCACTAGCAGACTCAGACAAAAGAAGTGCCTGTGTCTGTGACTCAGTGCTTTGGACGGGGTACAGGGACACCATTTGGCTTGGTGTCTACCTCCCTATGGGACAGCATGAGCACAGGGCCGTGGGAGGGATCACCCATCCTCGCTGCACTTTACACCTCCCCGGGACTCAAGGCTTGAGGACTGGACGAACAGTTGGCCCCTTTCAACACTGCTGCACTAGTCTCCTGCCAAAGACAATGTGGCTGTTCTAATGACAGGAGGTGGGCAGTTCACATTCAGTTTGAGTTTTTATTCAGACATTTTTTCCCGAAGGCTAAAGCAATACAAAAAACAATAATGAAAAGGGAATAGGCAGAAGCCTGAGCTTATAACGCCCACCCCTTGTGAGAGCAGGACTTATAAGTGCAGATAAATATGTATATAGCTAATGAATACACTTAATGTTGGTTTGAATCTTCTCACAGAGCTGACATACAATATTACCTCCCACGTTTGGTTGACTATGGGCTGAAAGTTCAAATTTAGAAAAAAAAAATATGGCTTAGGACAGTAGTTTGCCACTGAAAAATAAACACAAATTGTAATGAATAGAGAAAATAGGCTATATATATGACATTTATAAACAATATTAACATTACTTCATTGATTTCCTATGGGGTTCTTCCAGTGCATAAATTCATGACGCTGGACCAGACGTAGCATGTGAACTGCAGGATAGTAAAAACTAAAATATATATTATATTATATATTATAAGACAACTACCAACCCCACCTCTTTCCACTTTGCAAAAAACTCCTCGAACCAGAGTTACAGTGTCATAACTTACAGCTGTGACGGCGGCGCACACAAAGCCAGCATTGTCATTCCCTGCTTCCTCTGTGTGCGTAATGGGCCCCTCTCAAAGAACATGGCAGGGCTTTGATTTCGTGGCTGTGGCCTTGGCTCTTGGAGGAGCCACACAGAACATGATCAATGGGAGTGATCTGATTGCTCCGTCCCGTGCTGGACCCTTTCTTAACCCCGCTAACCCAATCAGCCACGGTTACCAGGCAACTGCTCCCAGCAGGATGTGTCACGAGTGGGTGGGGTGGTTGTGGTCTCGCAGGGCACCCATAGGATCACAAAGGATGTATTTCATTCAGATGGCTTTGGTCCTAGTTATTGTCTAGCGCAACTGGTGAGATCTTAAGAGAAGGAAATAGTAGTTTAATTGGCAAGTACATTTAAAAATACATTTCAGCCACTTATTTTCAGTGATACAGCAACATTTGAAATATATACAAATCAGCTAATTTTTAATCCAGGGCTGTAAATTTACTTCAATAATAAATGGTTTTATGAAGGGCTAAGTCTACATTACAGATGATCAGTGGAGAACTGATAAAACAAGTCATGATGGGCCAGACATAATCTCATTTTCAAGAGGGACCTGTGTAAAGTATCAAAGTGGTTTTAGTCCTTTACTTCCAGTCTATTTGTAAATGTAATTAAGTATTTCCCTGTTTGTTTCCATTGAACAAGTCTACAAACATAGTGAAACCAGCGGATAAAAGGCGGTTTACATATCCCGACTCACACTGCAGCTCCTTTGGGGTCCATGTGACTGGCAGCTTTCTGGAGGGGGAAACCACGGGAAGTCTTTTCATCACAGCGCCCCCTGGGTCCATCTCGACTCGCTCTTCAGACATCACCAAACCTAGAGGATGTAAAATCTACCAGAGTCAAGAGTGCCTCTGCTTTAATGCCAGACATGTATCCGAACCGGGGTTTGTGATTGAAGCGGACATATTGTGGTCTAGATTCACTTCACTTTACAGAGGACCTCACAAACTCATGTGGCAGATATCAAGACAGAAGGTGTGCACAGCAGGACATCATTACTAATAATAGGCTTTTGCAAAGTTTATTTTGACATCTCTTGTAACAAACTGCAAAAGAGTGAGCTAATGCGGCAGATAACAACGTCAACATCCAATCATTTACATTTATTTATTTATTCATTAGTCAGACATAGAGGCGGATAATTGACAGAAATGAATCTCTTGATATTTGGGGGATCACTTTGATAACAGTAATCAGATTATGTTCTTGCAATCCATCAAAAGATTCTTTCTAACTGTCCCTCGTGAGGTTCAGGTATTGAACGGAAATTAATAAGTGTGAATCAATCCACAGAAGTGCCAAAATATAACTTAATATCCTTGTTTGAAAAATTATACAGCAGCTTTCTATTCTTTTTAATCAGCTCTTCTAGCAACTTTTGGAATACAGTATTAACAACAACTTTGATATTATTGATACTTCAATATCTCGAGTCAAACAGAATAAAAGCTTGTTATATATATATTTTCAGACATTTCAGTCAAAGTCTGGGTAGAGAACATTAGTCAACGTCTTATCGCCATTGTAGTGTTTTTTTCTCATTTACACCACAATAAGAAGTGCGTCAGTGCTTAAATAATGTGGGTTCATCAACTTTTTAAAAGGATAACCAACATGTCTTATAGCTATATCCATTGGTTCCAGAATGATCCAAATTCATTACTTTAATACTCTTTTGCTTACATCACACTTCATCCATATATGAGAAGTGTTTAATTTGAAACTCCAACTGTTCAAATGAGGGAAGATGAACACTCATGTTTTAAATAATCCAATGTCACAAGTGTAAATCATTATCTCCATAGAAAATTGTTGTGGCTCATCATTCATATGACAACAATGAAAAAGGCAGTTATAAATCAGAAGTAAGCTGTGATCAAAACAAAGGCAGGCTTAATTTATCTCACTTTTTGCTGATGTGGATACACCTGTCCGCTGTTGTTGGGGCAGTCACGCAGCCACCGCCACAGATAAATCATACAGTATGTTACTAGAATAGGCCATTCATTTATTAAAAGCACCAGCTATTACTCATCTGGGTCTAGCCTTTCTTTACAAGAGAATCCAAAGTTTGGGTCTGTGGAGCCTTTTCATAAACGTAGCACGATTTGGAGTCATTTTCACTCCGTGTCAGACAAAATGAGGGATTATTAGTGGACATTTTACGCTCTCGGTTCGGGCTGTGAGAATAGTGGGATTTTCTGCTACTATTTTCCATTATAAATTGGCCTTATATCACACTAGGTCACACCAATGTCAGCGTTTGCTAACTAAACTTTTTGATGCATATGAAAAATATCAAAACACAGACAAACGTTTATGTCATTTAATGGCAGAATAAGCTTTAGGTAAATGCAGATACATGATTACCCCGGCTACAGTTGTGATTGTACTGCCATTTTAACACAGTAGGAACAGATGATGCAGCTAGTATTACATTGAACATTATAATGAGTTAAAGTTACTTGTCAAGGGAGATATTTGTTTTGGAGTGTGGGTGCAAATGACAAAACAATATACCACACACCATTCTTTTTTCAAGGCTTAAGCATGAATTATTATCTGGTTTAAAGGGATAAGTAACACCAAATATCAGAGTCATACGATAACCTTTTTTGCCTTAGCTTGAACTGCTTCTCCAAAAATCCCTATATCCATCTCTGTCCACCATTTGGCATTTGAAGAAAGGATTCCAGGATCCATCTTCATCGCATCTCTCTGCCAGCCCAAGTGAGCGTCTGCCTAATAAGATCTCAGGGATTCTTTTGACCGCTGTGACTGTCCACCTCTATAATGACCCAAATAAACAGGTGATGAATAAGGACACTAATGAGACATGACTCAGGAGGGACATGGCAACTGCATGACCACTGCAGTTTGTGGTGTAAGAGGAATTAATTTGCTGTCATGCTTGATCAGACAGCTTGTTCTGAGGATCATCCTGTTAGGCAAATGAAGCCCTCCGAGGGGTTTGATTTAAATATACTGCCAGCGGTTTTATTGGATTTAAACCTATTACACAGTAGAGTCCACAGGGGCTGTAATGTAGTATGTTTTTCCTGGCCGAGAAGGAGAGTCTAAGGACAGAGAACCCTGGGACATCGTCCCTCGCCACCACAGACATTGTCTGACTCCCTCGCCACCACAGACATTGTCTGACTCCCTCGCCACCACAGACATTGTCTGACTCCCTCGCCACCACAGACATTGTCTGACTCCCTCGCCACCACAGACATTGTCTGACTCCCTCGCCACCACAGACATTGTCTGACTCCCTCGCCACCACAGACATTGTCTGACTCCATCGCCACCACAGACATTGTTGATTCATTTCTCCCTGTGGCCCTCAGAGGCAACTGTTGTTGTGATTTTGGGCCTTACAAAAATAAATTGATTTGATTTGAGTTATGATGATTTGAAATGTTATAAATATGAGGGACAATGGGAGTGGAATACTAGCTTATAGCGTCACTTGCAATAGCTCATGCTAACTTGGGACACATATTTATTAGGCTACTTTAGAAGATATAGAGCATGAGATTAAAAACAAGTATGCACACTTACTCCGACTTCCTGTTTGGTTTTATTGCTCTAGGGTTGAAGCAAGAAATCTAATGTTGATGTTCAAAACTATGGTTGCATAGACGAATTGATGTTTGCTGAAATATCCAACCAAATATGAGCTTCTTAGTAAATCATTTATATAGTTCATCGTAAATAAATGTGTGCAATAATTATGTGTGTTAATACTGTAGGTGGAAGTCAAAGGAAGGCACAGATTTGTCCATTAAAACACGCTTAATCACAGCTGCTCTCTGGCTACGCATAACCTTTGGAGGCTCGGCTCTGAATGAGTACGTCCCATTCATCACTGACTTGTTCGTATGTTTCTTTAATATCTCCCGTGACTAAAATAGAGCGTCTATCTTTAGATGGTCACAGTTCATCTTCTCCGACACTGACTGCTCCTGAAATAAAAAGTCTCTCATGATTCCTGCAGCTGCAAAATGTTGATGAACTGAAAATCCACAGTTCAAAAGCAGTGACGTCATCCAGTACTTTTTCATAAATGATAGAATGGATTAAAAATAGCACAACAAGCACCTCGAGCAGCACAACTTCTATTCACGCCGTAAAAAGTACAGTTTATGTCAGCACTTTTGAGGCTGGTCGTTAGGCACCGCTCTTATTATAAAAGACAGAGTGCTATTTACTTGACAGCACGGCACGATTCCTTACAACCTCCACGCTAGCAGTGCGTCTCATTTCCCTAACTTTAATTTTGTACAACATTGTTTATTACCACTGCTGGTGTTCCATGTACATTTGGGGAGCGCTATAATGTTTGCATGACTATTTTCAGCTTGTTAAAGTAGAGCAAAAAAGAGTTTTTTTCAAATAGATAAAACATTGTTTGTTAATATACGCAATTCAAACTTTAGACTTGGGCAAACTTGGATAAACCAGTGAAATAAGTGGAGCGTTTGCCACCTACTCAATATTTCTTTGTTGTTTAGCATGTTCCACAGCCAGTATGTTAGTAAAAACACATTTAATTGATTCAATGCAAAAGATGTTTAATGCCAAATTGTGGATATTTCCAGGCAAAATATGATGACAAGATGGCGTTAAAGTGCACCTTTATCATAGTAATAAAATTGGAATTATAATAGTGAGGGGAAAGTAAGAGTGCAGCATATCAGAACATATCTAAAATACACAATATACATGTACAATATGAGAAGGTACAAAGTGCAAAGATAAATAAAGGAGCATTGACATGAAGATACAGCATGATATTGATTTATAGCACCAAACAAAACTTCTCAATACTATGTGTTGAAGAAGTAGCTTGAGAGCTGTAAAGAGCCCAAGACCATCGGTACGAGCCCCGCCAACAACACTCAACATATTGAGATTTTGTCCATTCAAGTTTTCCAATGTAGGAGTAGTGCAATTTACCGTCACTATGTACAGTACTGTTTTGTTCTTATACGTAAATGGTGTATAATAAGGACTTAATCACATTTATGTTGAAAAGGAGATGTTGATAAAGTCAATGTGAAATGCATCTTTAGAGCATATTTGACACATGACATTGAACATGACAAAAAATACATTTGGCCTTAATAAAGGATTTGTGAGAGAAGGTTAACTGACAGTGTGAATGCAATTAAACATTCACGTTGTGCAGCTACACTGTAATTTTTACCTTTTAACAAACAATTATCACATGAAGAAGCCTCGCTCGGATGGACGTGACCCACAGGTGAAGTCACATGATCTGAAGCGACAGGATATTAATAGTGTTGTTTTAGGGGCCCTCTCCTGACAGTGAATCCCCGAACGCCCTGCTTTTCAACATGTCCCGGGGGGTACGGGGTCAAAATGATTCTACCAGAGCAGAGAGAATGCATTTGCCACTAGCTGCCACTTTAACCCCTGCTGTAACTGATGGCGCATTGTAAAAAGTTGAGAAGGATCACATTAAAAGCCTGTTATATGACACTGTCTGGGCTGCGTCGCTTTCCTCTTTTCTCTCTACACAAGGACTGACTCATTATTGGTCCGTTCAATGCATGGGAGTTACAGTGTCATATGAGATTTGTCTCACCATTACAACAAGTAATTGGTGGAAGCACTCTGGTAAATTACATGAGCCAAGGCAGCGTGGCTTTATTGGGAATAATTGCTGCTGTCTGGGTCTCCGCGTTAGCATCATGAGCATCAGTCCCCTGCAGCTCGGGTCACAATAAAGCAAGACTCTCATATGTTTCGACCAACGCTTGTCTTGTTATCCAAATGGGATTTTTATTTGGTTGTGTGAATATTTGATTTTAAAGTTTGAATAGTACATATTGTTGGTTGCAAATTACCCCAAATACCCACAAGTTAACTTAAGACAATGAATTGAGTCAGTGATGACATTTTAGTTTAAACTTTTGTTTGTACTGGTCCAGAGCAGAGCAACAAAATGTGTTTTTGACTTTGTCGTTTCTAATTAAAATATACTTTAATGTTCCTGTTTTGTAGAAATTGTATAAAATGTTGCCTTAGTTGTAAGAAAATAAGAGCGTACTCACGGTCGTAGGTCTGTGACATTTTGTGGTGCTAATGTTATTTAGAGTGTGTAGGTGACTGTACAACTTGTGCTGTGTTGAGCAGTGGTTTCAAGGGCAGAGCAGAGTGCTCATAAGAACCAGGTCCTATTATCTATTAGTGTCCTTCATACGCTCCACAAATGTAAGCTTTTACTTTGATTTGAAAAATTCCTCAATAAAAGTCTACAATATTCATGTCTTATTCCATATTCTCACTTACTGACCTTGATCCAAAATGCTCCAACATGTGTTACAGAATTTAAGCAAAACATTGTTTTTTTTTTTACAAAGGAGTGAATTAAAAAAGTATAAATGCCTTATTGTGCACGGTGGCAAAGGCGGTTAGTGCTCTTGCCTCCCAAGAAGGAGATCATGGGTTCGATGACCAGACCAACATCACATGATCTCTCTGGGTGGAGTCTGCATGTTCTCCCTGTGTTACCGTAGGTTCTCTCCGGGTTCTCCAGCTCCTCCCACCGTCCAAAGACATGCATGTGTTTGGTAAAATTGGTGGTCTAAATTGGCCCAGGTGAATGAATGTGAGAGTGAATGTTTGTCTGTATGACATGATGAGAAGGCTATTTATGGAGCACTGACACCAGGCAGAAGGTACACCTCAGGGAGGTGGCATTAAGACAATTTATTTTAGCTCATTAGCCACAATAGCTTTTTGTCTTGTTAACCCCAATAAACATGTGAGCTTAGGTGAGGACCAAACAGCAAGTGTTAACTGTATTTGCTCCACAGCAAAATGATGGTGGGCTTGACCGAGTGGGACCTTCAGAACGGAGACAAAAACACCACAAACGTGGGTTGGAGAAGAAACAAATAAATCATTTACTTGTATGAGTATAACGTGTATTCTTCAGGTTCATGGAATGGATCATTTGCCATTGTGCATTCACAGGTTTATATAAGTAAAACCCCAGTCCACTGCTTACGCAGTGGGAAATATTGAGCGGGAAAGTAAATGTTAGTTTTTCAAGTTCTTTACTTTACTTGAGTTGTATTTTAGTTTTACCTTGACTCCACTACATTTGAAAGATATATATAGTACTTATATACTGTCACTATTGTTGTGGAGGAGACTTTAAAATGATTTGTTGTCTAGATGAATAGTGTATCTGTTCTACTCCTATGTTATGAAATACAGAACTTTGACCACTCCTGGGTTTATGACAGGAGGCTTAGGTGTACTCAGACTGTGTTAGGAGCCATGGAGAATTTACTCGCGTTGGAGCAGGAATGCTCTGGTGTGTGAGTGGCGGCTGCCGGCTGCCGGCTGTTGGGTCATTTGCTCGTGTCCATTCATGAGCTTCATTAAAGTTTAGGGAGCAGCGAGGAACTTCTGCTTTATGCTGTCAATTACGTCCATGATGTGGCCCAATCAGAGGCTCCATCGTGGCTGCATTGTGCGAGGGCTGTATCAATATGCAGAGAGAACACTCCTTCAGCACACTCCACTGAATCACATTTATTAATTACTGTCAGTCAGAGACTCCAGCTGACGCAAAACAATTACAAATGGGATTCTTGCTTGATGTTATACAGCGGCTAATTACTTTGAGGGAATAGCCTGTCTCTTCACAAACTAAAACAATAGAGCAGCAACCAGGAGGAACTGTTTTGGTAACGCTAATCTCCTGATACAAAATCTGCTGACCCTACCTCCTGTTAAACCACTTTGTAGGTTATTCTATTGCATTTTAACTGCTCTCAATGTGCTTAAATTGCCCTCATGTATCTATTTTATTTATAAGAGTTCCACTGCTCTGAATCTGACATCCTTGATGTGTCTCAGAAGAGCAGATGAGATGGTTCCGACATAACCCCACAATTTTGTTTTATTACCTTTAGATTTGGCTAATTAATTGCGTAAGCCGTAAAGCAAGTAGGATGTAGCACAACTGCAGTACACCAGCCGACAAACAAAGCCCATCAGAAAGCATCGACAAGTGTAAGTGCAGTATGGACTCCAGAGCATCCTGGACGCACTTGAGGTTACGACCTTGTGTCCTTCATAGACTTGCAACTTTCCCCATGGTTCACTATGAAATCGCATCTTAATGATGTTGAATAGGCCTGAATTATCTGTGGCCTATCAATCAGCCTTTTATTAACGGATACTAGAGATGCCACATTAAATTAGCAGCAAAAAAAGAAAAGAAAAGTGACCTCTCCAAACCATTTATTTGTGGACTTTTTGTGTCAGTCCTTTTGCAGAGTAGGGTAACACACTTAACAACACTACACATTTAATCTCACAAGTCACTAAAAGTTTTTTTTATTGTGTAATTGTGCCATTGAATGTTTGTGCTCTGTGACAGAGAGCAGCCCGACCTCCTGTATCTATTCAGTGCTTTGTGGTAGCCTGGTTTTTCTGTAGTTGTTGGAACAATGGTAGTCACATAAAAAACCTGAGCTGTTGAATGGTCAGATGCCTTGACTGAATGCAGCGTGTGGGTGTGTTGCTACATTCGTAAACCCACCTGAATGTCTCAATGCGATCGATTTCAGCTCATTTTCTTCCTAGTATGTCTTTTGTATATTCAAAATTAAGGTATTAGCTAAAATCTTTTGGCAGGAGTGCTATCTCGAATGGAGAGTATGTAGCGTGATGCTAATTTTTGTACATCACAAGATTCAGATACAGAGCGGGGCTGCTCACCTAAACTCCCAGGAGGCCTTGGGGCTATGTTTGCTGCAAGATTATTATTATTATTTTCATTTCTAATTCATTTATACCGGGGAAACCAAATGAGAAAAACTCTAATTTCCATGTCAAATGCAAAATACAGTCAGAACAAAGAAAAACAAATACTTAACACTCTTGGGATAAAATCATGCAAAAGCAAGAGCACTGGCATTGTGGGTAGTCTCTAACCAGTGCTTTGAATGAATTAAAAGGCATAACAATGATTTCATTTAAAGTCTTTGTGTTTTGTTCCATAGGCCGGGAATAGAGTTGCTGAAGGTCTTTTTCTCTAGCTCCATGTTGATTTAGAATGTAAAGTAAGAATGTCCTGAGAGCTTAATCAATTCATACCTGAGCTGATGTTAAATAATCAGGTATAATACCAAAAAGATATGTAAACAAAATAAATGCAGTGCTGTTCTCCTGCATCCAATGATTGCCATTCTACTTTAGAGTATAATTGACAGTTCTGCATCCTTCTCCTGTAATGAACCTTAATGCTTACTGTTTTCTATATTTACCGTAAGGGGGTATAATACAACCCAAGAGTTAAATATTACTCCAGCACACAAAAGTGATGACAAATATTCACTGTGGGACTGTTTTGCCTCTAAACCTTTAGCCGTTGACGAAGCAGTAACTGTAGGTCATGTAGTAACTTGATGCAATCTCTTCAAGTAAAAAAGCCCTTTCCCAGATTTATTGACGTGTTGCGTGATGAAATTGAGCTGCCTTGAATGAAATCATAAGCAATGGTTATGAAGTCATAGAATGGACATAATGTCCATTCTATGCCTTCATAACCATTGCTTATGATAAAATAATACAAATATTGTTTGTATTATTTTGGTGGGCAAAATATCGTGGCATACAGTTTACTCACCTACAACTTTTCTGTATGCAGGATGCAACATTATACTGTCTGCAGTGTATGTTCTGCACAGTTGGCCCAATGATGTGATAGAAAAAGACTGCAGTGGCGTTTTGAGTGCAGTTGGTGACATACATGGCTCAGTGAGAGGCGTGTAGCTCTGTGGGACATCCCCTTCACTGCACCTCCATAAATGTCAACGGGTCAGAGCTCAACAAAACATAAGCACAGGAGATCAGAAGAATCCAGGATGTAGCTTCATTTGAAGTTTTTGTGCCTTTACTCGAACAAAGCCAACAAGTGTTTCCGAAGATATATCCTATAAATCAAGTAATGAAATGAGTACAATAGATTTTTTGTTTATGTACAGGTTGAAATTAGGTGTTAAAATATTGCCATTTGTGGACATAACAAGGAAGCTAAAGTCAAAGCTCAGGGCTAAATGTGTGAGGGCAGTTAAAGTGACAATATGCTAAATGCCAAAGAGCAATTAGCCTCCTGCAGCATTCCCTGCAGGTCGTCCCACCAACAGTGCCTTTATTCTAATCAAGCTCTGCTCTTCTGCCTGACATCACCAAGGCTTCCACTGAACCATCACAATGCAGCCAACAGACATGGATTTAGCTAAATATTTGAGTCTAATGGAACTCAAAACCAATTTGGTTCCGGAAGTAAATTTTCCATTCATTTTTGCCGTAGGTTTTCCAAAATGTTTGAAAGCTGCTCGCGACTAATCCTCAGAGAGGTAACTATTGAACATACGACATATAATCTAATTCAAACTCCATAAACGTTATAGACCGCAGAGTTATTAAAACACATTGCCAAATTCTAAGTCTTCCATGTGATGCACTTAAAACAACCAAGTTAGATATCACATTGGCAGTTAGCCAAGTTTTACCCCCTAAAACTCTGTGGGAAAAATTTATAAGGAATTTGCCATGAAGAAAATCAGCGCAGACTTCCAAAGTGGGACTTAAGGGTGGGCAATTTGGTGATATATATTTTATTGTGATCTTAAAACAAATCTCCTGAAATGCTTTGGGAGAGGGATGGGTGGATTTAACCAATGCAATGAGGCGTGAACATACAGAAGAAGCAGATGACTTAAGTAAAAAAAAAGATTCTATAAAGTTTACATGAATTCTGATGAAATCAAAATCAACATCTGGCTTCAAGAAAATAGTGACATATATTTTTTGGTGTATCGCCCTACCCTAGCAGGACCGTTGAGCTCCTTTGGGGTCACTACACTTAGGTAGTGGGTCACTGACTCATGGCCAAGCATAATCTATAAAACCATAGCAACTGAAATGGACGGCTGTAATTAGCATTATTAGATTCTCCAAATGTGTTCATTTGTGGATTTATACATCTATTTGAACCTCAATTGCAGGGAGCTATCTCAAATCATATTAGCTAATTCTGTTTTTTTTTAAACTCATGTTTATTCATGTATTTTATGAAATTGCACTGGCCCCTTTCAAATAAACAAATCTAATCTATTTCACAGCATTTTACCATTGCATTCAAAGATATACATCACCATGAGATAAACAGGTAAAAACAAACCCTAACCAACCAATGGCAACAGTTCATTCATATCAGTCCAGCACAGCCAGTAAATAATAATACAGTAAAAAATTATACAAATAAGATAAGATAAAGTAAGAGAACTTTTATTTGTCCCACAATGGCGACATTCCAGTGTCAAAACACACAGTTCAAGAACAGCAGGAGAATAGATCCTTTTCTACCATGGTCCACTCTTGGACAAGTAACTAGCTACTCAATGAGAACTTATACAACTGTGCAAACCTTGGTTAAATGTTCCCACAATGGCGTTCACACACAAAACATATTTAAAGCAGTATCAACGTGCTATAATTGGGGGTGTTAATGAACAGCATGCTTGTTAGTGCATGTCACAATGAACTCAAAGCCCAGAGGACAATCTGAGAGGAAGAGCACACAGTCCCCATGCGTCATCTGCAACAAGTGACGAGTTCCTATAGCAACTCAGAACGCATGTGTACTCTTTACTGAAAACAAATACCATAAAGATGTACACGATCCTTCTGAATGGAGACCCAAGGACGCAATAAGGGAAATACAAAGCAACAATGGATTCAGCGTCAGCTCCTTAAGGGATCCTCGCTGTTACTAACACTATTGTACACTAATTAGGCATTTGCAACTTTAGAACCAAATTTGTCCTTGGAGAAGACATGAACGTGACAAAGTAAAGATATCAATGCGATGTCTATGTGAATAAACTGCCTTTCAATATAGTAAACTGCACCATTCATTCCCTCTGTGGTGAGCTACTTCTATAGCCACAGCTGCCCTGGCCACTGGCCCTTCAAACAGCCACTATTCGCTCACAGAAGTATGGCCAGGGAAGGATAAAATGACAGTATGCACTCGTCCTAGCTGGGATCAAACAACTGACCTTTGGGTGGGCGTACACTAACCAGTGAGTCGCCGTCACCCCATACGTCCAACTTTTATGTTATAATGTTAGGGGCCACCGTGCTGCAACAATAGTAAAGGATAAACCAGAAAGTCGCTGTGATTTTATATCTCAACATCAGCCGGACTCTCCAGCCTTTCCTCCTGAAATCCTGAAAACCTTTTGGGAAACAAACTTTGCCTGATTGTGCTTAATCTCTAGACTTCATAAAGGTTTAGGGGAAGTCACTTGAAATCGGGTGGCGTTGGAGACTTCTGAACTACATAGATTGGTGCGTGTCAGTGCTTTCTTATGTTGAAAAGACATAATGGTAAGTATTACATTAAAATAATTGAATGACGCAAAACACATGCCAATAAAACATGGGTATAAGTGCAATTTAGCTTGTAGAGGGACTTATTAAACAATCATTACTATACAATAATCTGAGACAATTGTCATATCAAATGCCATAGTGTGACTAATCTCCTCCCTCCCACTTCATGTAAACGTTGACCAAAGTGCAGGGAGCTGACCTCAGACAGAATGAGTGAAGCCGATTAGAGCTTCCTTGTAGCGGCTTTGAAGCTTTGTAACTGGGAGCGGGTCCACATTACATAATTCATGAGAGGAGCTTCCTATCGATCTGACTGCTGTTTAATCTCAGCGGTCTACAGCATGTTCTCCCACGTCAAAGTTAGCGTCACTCCACCCTGAACTTTGGCTGTGACACATGGTTTCCCTCCACATGACGCCATGACGGAAAAAGGCCTGTTGAGTGCGCTCCATAAGTGATAAAAGCATTTTTCTGTTAAACATTTAAGTAAAGTTGTCTCCTTCTGAGCATAATTCATCTTCACTACTACTGCACTACTGCTAAATTGTCATTTCAGGATGCTTCATTCAAACTTAACGGCAGAAGAGGGCGAGCCTGATCCAACTGTTCAAAGAGAAAAAGTTGCCAAAGAACATTTTTCATATAATATTATTACTGAAAACTTTAAATTCCAACAAAAAAGTGTTAAAAAGAATGTTATTCCACGGATAAATAAATATAAAATATCATTGTTTTGCTCTTTGCATCAAAAAATAAATTAAAAAAATCCGTGTTTAGCCTTTAATGGAAACTATTATTCTTAATTTGAGTGGACCGTGATGTTCACAGGGGAATAAATGATCAGCCGTTCATTCTTACACTCACACACCAATGCTTTGGATGGGAAACTAAAGCTCAAACACCTCTGTACTTTTGGAACTCCTGGACTGGAGCACAAGGAGGACATGCAGACTTCATTCACAGACAGTAAGTAGCCTTGTGGTCCATCTTCTTCTTGACTGTGTTCCCTACTTTAAAACTAGGCCCGTGAGGGAGCAAGATGTTATGGATTTAGAACATTTTCTATGTTAGTTTAGTTTATATGACACCTTTGTTATTGTAAAATTATTTTTTTCAATATAGAGAAATGCAAATTAGTGAAGTGAAACAACCAAAATTGCCAATCACATAAGTTTTCAGCCATAACTAGGAATAATACAGAAAGTCCTCACTTATACTTTGAGTAAATTAAACTTTTGTCACCTGCACCAATCAGGGCAGGAGTGGTCAGAGCGGCATCATTGGTCAGCCGCCTACAACCAGACTAATTGGCAGAGGCCTTGAATATTTCATGTCAGTAGTTGTAGGATGAAAAAAGTGTGTGACTATAACGACCTCTGAAATGCATAGCTGTCTCTACGGGGCACTTTGTGGAGTTGGGAGCCAGTAATCACACGAGTAACGACATTCACCAGTCGATCAGAAGCTTGATGTGGTGGTGGTCAGTGTCTAAGCGCTACAGGAAGTATGTGATATTATTGATTGTTGTCAGACTACACCCAAGAAGGCTGAGCTCTGCTGCACTAACCACAGTGCTTATCGGTTCAGACAGGGGAAAACACAAAATACAAAAGTATCATTGAACCCACACTGGCCTACAGTAATCAGCCAAGCAATGCCAATAAGAGATGTTCAGCTTGTTCAGTCAGTACGCATCGCTCATATAGGATTCATTATCTATATGGTGTTTCAAGGGCATTCAAAATGAATTATTCATATTTCCATTGTGATTGTAGCAGGCAAACAAGTTCTCTAATTCACTGACACTTGGGAATCTTAATGTGTATTTTTGAGATTACACTGGTTAAAAATAGTACTACCTAAACACTTTTTGGGGAATTAAGTAGTGTTAATTAATTAATATTACATCTCAGATTTCCCAAACGTATTTATCAATTTTGTTTAGTTAATCACATTTTTTCCCCCACCAGACATGGTTTGGCCTTTGAAAATACAGTATTGATCTATAATAACGAAGATAATGGGCAGCGCTTTGTGGATGTACCAGGACATAGTAGTAGAAGTAGAACCTGTCTTGTGCTCTTTGTATTCATCCATTCAAATAAAACTTTAAACCAGAGTACTTCTTCTATTCTGCATAACTATTGATTTAAAGGTGCACTTAGTAACTTTTCTGATTCACCACCTGCTTGTCTCCATGGAGATGTTATTGCTTTGCCTAGAATGTTCCGACATATCTATTTTCAATTACAGGTGTTTTCATTGTGCAAACCTTGATTTATATTATGAGCAGGATCACCTCTCCACAGATCCCACCCATAACTTGGCCAGGAGGGAATCTAAAATCTTGTAAAAGTGAATTGGTAGAAAAGTTTAGACACAAGAAGCGTTGAGGCTCTGTATTAGCGTCAAACGTAGTTAAAAGTCAACCTTCAGAATTGCGATGTTTATCTGAACCTCCAACACAAAATGAGTCCAAATATAGTTCTGGACCAAAATAAAAACTGAGGCTGTCCTGTCAGTTTTGCCTGTGGTATTTCAAACAGATGAAAGAGCTGTACGGGGAGAAATGTCAATATTTACTGAATATTTCATCTCCATACGTGACCACCCCGTAGTCATGCAGCGGCTAACGTCTCTCCGGGGTAAAACATAAAACCAAATTAGCAAACTAATTTCCATTTCAAAAGCCATCATAGATTTGTAAGATCGGGACCTGCAGAGGATTTCAAATGGTAATTGTGAAATGGCAGATCCTTTAGTTGAATAAGAAGTGATGCCAGGAATGGTAACACTGCCAAAAATATGTTGTTTTAAATTCAAAAGTACACGCACAATTCTTGTTCTTTTGTATAACGGTAAATGTTTTCATTAGATAGCTTACTACATCCCCATCAGTGCATGACGTCAACTACATGCTTTGATGAATAGTTCGACACAGACCATCATTTATTTTATATGAGGCACTATTGGCCAAGAAGCATTAAAAGTGATCTTATTGACTTCTCTGGTCATTTTAGGTGAGTGATGTCTGGCTGCTGTCAGAATGGCTCCTTATTCCACTGCTCACTCAATGAACTAAGAATATCCAAGAGCAACGATTCAGTATTTCAGTGTTAGCTCTGGGTTTAGAAGTTTGTGCACTATTAGTAGATAGCATGAATATATATTCAATTGTCTACACTAAAGTATATCAATGTTAAAAGTGTTAAAATGGCAAAAAAGATGGAGATAGATACTTGCAGAAAAGTGTATTGATTTGGTTAACAAATCTACCAACACAGAGGATTTGACAGGCCAAGACTATTGCAGTGGTTGTTGGATGGTGTATCTGGCGGGGCCAGTACAATAATGCACCAAACACACAAAGACCAACGGTAAATATATCGTTAGTGATGTTTATCTGGCTGTTTATCTCAAATAAAAGTCACTTTATCGTTCAGAAAATTACATTTTATGGAGCTGGTCACACACTAGAGCAGGGTGGGAAATTATTTTTTCCAAAGGGCCGAACCGATGCAACTATTGGTGTGACAAATGCTCATAAGTACATTTCTGAATAAAATAGGCTGCTGTAATCTTTTACACTATACTAATTATTCATTCATTCATCTTCAACCGCTTGTTCCTGTTTGGAGCCTATGCCAGTGACTTTGGGCCTTAGTACACCCTGGACAGGGGCCATCAAGTTGCATATATTATACCCTAATATATTATTATATACTAATTATAATGAAATAATAACTCAAATCAAAAACTTGACAGGGACCTGATTAAAAACAAGCCAAGGGCGAGATGAGGCCCTTGGCTACAAGGAATGGTAATCTTTTCAACAATGAAAGTGAATTGAAAATGTCATTATTTTTTTGTCATGGTGTCAACAATCATAAATAATCATAACACATCTTGTGATCGATATTTGATATTACGCAGTTATATCCATAACTGCATAACTATATTGAGTTTGGAATATTGAGAGGAGTTCACAATAATTGCTTGTTGCTTGCAAGTCACTTACAAGTGACTTGTTAGCTAAGGTTGTCTCCTTCTCAACCTGGAATTTAAAACATTAAAAAAATGATTAAACCATCAATACAGCCCTGTATGCGACTTTGCAGCAGTTGCTTGCACACACAGGGCTGGAGAGTGAATAAGTCTCCCTGGTGTAAGGTCACTTTGCTCTGTGACAGCCTGTGCTCAGACTAGAGCCGGCCTTCTTATCCTTTGGCCCCACTTGTCTTTGGCTCCAGCTAAACGTCACTAATCAATGACAGACCTGACACTGCCAGACACACATCACCAAATAGCACATATACAAGACACCAAAGTTACATTTGCCTTAACCTTTGCATTTAGATCTGCATGTTAATTACATCAAATATGTTTGAATGAGAATAAAAATGTCCATGGTAGATCTGTGCAATTTATCAAAATTCATAAAAAATGGGGAAATTGTATAATGGAGAAAAAAAAAAATATATATATATATATATATATATATATATATACACACACTTGTATCTTTTAATACATGACTCATAAAAGTTAACAATACAAATAAAATTACAAACCCAATACCCCATTAATTGTTTTGTTGTATTGTATGATTTTCATTAGCAAGCAGCCCTAACTCTAGGCATGTTTTAACATCCAATTAGATCAAAGCAAATAAAAAAACGAGAATACAATCAAAAAGCCTCTTCCATTAACAAGTGTATTTTATAAGGGCAAGTGCAGGACAAAATGCCCCCTGCACATATGGTAACCATGACCCAGTGGGGATAGGCAGGTCCTCTTGTGCTGCACTCCAGAGCACCACACCAGTGGGAGCTCCTTGTCAAACATCTCCACAATAACACGGATCAATGCACGAGTGTCCATTCACAAACAGGACGTACCATACCTCTCCCCACCTCTCCACTGCACTCCTCACAGACAGGCCGGCTCAAATGTTATAATCCCACAGTTAGCATGTATGAGCACGCCACTCGCCAACACCACTCTCATTGTTCACATGGGCCTCTCCAAGAAAAAGCAATTTACCCAGTGATCGTAAGAACTAAAAGAACAGCATGGGAAGATGGGACCACGTTGATATGAGGAATGAATTGTTAATGAAGTGGACATCTTTGGTAATGGAGTACATTTTTGTATACATATCTGGAAAAAGAAAAGCTATACATTAATTATAATTATTATAATTTTGCAATGTTTTGCTAGATAACAAAGACCCTTCAAGGTTTTTTTCAAGGCAAGAAGACATCTCTTTGTTCTACAACTCTTCAACGGACAATCCAAGAACTTCCTATTTGCCAGGAAATAAAAGCAATATCTTCTAGTTTGGACACATTCATCTTTGCACAATCCACTTAATAAATTTAAAGCCCCAATAACATTTTATTGCTTAATCTGGTTTGGGTCTAAAAGGTGAAGTTTGAGAATTGCTTCAGTAAGCTATTTTCAACCAAACCTTGCTTAATGTTGGCTGAGTGTCTGGTACTCTCGCCTCACATCAAGAATGTTCTTGGTTCGACTCCCAGGCCGCACTGACCTTTTTGTGTGGAGTTTTCATGTTTCTTCCCATGTCTGAGGGAGTTTTCTCCAGGCACTCCAGTTTTCCTCCAGCTGCAGTCTTCCAGACCAAGCCTGGTGGGTCCCCAGGCACTGCAATTCTGAGGGCCCCTCCAGGTTCACGGGCTCAATCTTTTAAAAAAAAGACACACATAGGAAACCTGTAGAGTTTGTACTAATAGAGGTATCCCTCCGATTGTGCACATTATAATATTCAACAATTAGGCACAGGTAAGGCGTTATTGCTTATTTATATATATATATATATAAATATATACACACACACACACACATACATACATACATACATACATATGCCCAATTTTGTCAGATCTCGGAAGCTAAGTAGCGCTAAGCCTGGTTTGTACGTTCCTGTAACAAGAACTCGCTAACTCTGAGCTAAAGGGTCCGAACATGCTGCCTAACATTAGAGAGAGAGGGCAATATGTTTTAGGTTTTCATGTTAGGCTAAACATTGTTGTCGTGCTTACGTGGGGCATCACAAAATCACAAGTTAAAGGTGCGACTCTCTAAAATGTTAAATTAATTTTGTTAATTAGTTTTAATGTTGAGTTTTTCAACATTAACACAATTCCACTTCAGTTGGGGTCAACAAAGCACATTGTTTTAGATAAGAGATTAAAGCTTCTGGGTGAGAGAACTTTTTTGAATATAAAATAGAGATTGTAACTGCTTCCTTTCAAATATAATATTAAAATGTCATTTTATAACATAATCCTGTATAGTGTTGATAATAATGGCATCACTTAAAATTACTGGTTCACTTCAAGCCACAGTGCCCTCTATGTCATCCTTTGTCATTCTAATGTCTCCTTGTGAATCCCCATAACCTGCTGACAGGGGGAGACAGTAGGTTTTATCATGAAGGGGCTGAGCAGCACTAATGTGTTTGTGCAGCACCACTTTAAATCATTATCCCTATTTTCTCATTCACTTTCTGACTACTTTTTGACATTGCTTGGTGATTTAAAATACTTGTAAGAACAGCTATGTAAATCAGATCAGATTTAGAGTGATTACGAACCAGGTCCAGGCTACATTTAAATGAAGAATTACTGTGTTCAAATAGATTTATATGGAACAGTTTGTCTTATTGACTGGAATACTTACAAGTCAGAAGCTTCGTAATTGTTGGCTCCGTGGTACATTGGTTGATTATGGTTTTGCGAGCATAAGCATAAGCCTCTGCCATCTGCAGATTAGGATCCAGGACTACAGAATCTACAGAAGATAAAACGGATTAAATGAAATACATGATAGAATAACACTATTTCCTTATTATTAGTTTATTCAATTTTTATTGATTCTTGCATAAAGAACTGGGAATTAATACAGGGTTGGCCACATCTCTTTACTTGGTGGCAGTAATATGAAAAATGAAGGCACCAAAAGATACATAGCATTCTAAACTGTCACATAACCACTTTCCAAAAAAAAACCCATGTCAATGACAATTTGCTGCTTGTTACGGTGAAATGCCACAACGAAGTTCTGCAGTTTTAAGTCAAAGGACCTTTTTCAATTACTAAGCTGTTTTATATCAATATTGTAGTTTACAAAGAAAAAGTAAATTAAATGATGATCTACTTCTGTGATAGTTCAATACTACGTCCCGAAAGAAAAGCACAATATGTAACCTTTAATATTATTGGAGATATCACAATATCACATTTTAAGTAACATCACAATTTTACGATTATTCTCGATTACTGCAACCAGCTTTATGGAAAAAAAACTTTCTAAAAAAAGTTCGGAATATAGCTTGAATATAAAATAATTCTTCAATAAACTTTTTAGTTCTTTTAAAGTATATTGTGACCTGAATAATCCCTATATTTGATTGACCTGCATTTGATTGAACAGCACACTATTCTGTAAATGTGGCTTCACTCCAGGAGCGATAGCTGCAGGTCTGTGTGCACGTTCACATCTGCATTATGAGCTGATGAATAAACAAAGGCAGCAGATTTGTTTGGAGCGTGTGATGATCATGACAAATCTGGCAACGCCCAACATGCTTGTTATCATCTGTCAACGGGACCAGCCATTTCAGAGTCAATACTGCCACTGCGCTCTGAACAATATGCTAGCTGCCTTCTTATGTTTCAATAACTTATTTTGTTAAGAAAGTTGGGAAATTTGAATTTAGCGCTTGTTGCATTGACGGTGTTGATTTATTTTACATAAACATCTCTGCATCATCAGCAGCAGTGCAAAACATTATCCAAACTGTACCTCTTCCTAAATGATTATGCGAGTAACACACAGTAAATACTATACTTTCAATTTGTATTTTTTGATTTACAGATGAAGTCCACTCTCTACATGAATGCAGTCTATGAAATTACTGATATGATAATAGATGGACAATGACTCAGGTGGTTACATAAATACTGTATGAATGCCTCATTATTGCAATTCTCAGTGTCATAACAGAACGTTTCTGTCAGCGAGTGTCATGGCAGTGGTCAAAGGTTCAGATGAGTGTGTATAGAAATAGGAAATATATATAACGTAGTAACATACTGACTGGAGTCCTTTGTGTAGCATGTCAGTCAAAGTGTATTTTTATGATCTTCAATAAAGCATAAGTGACATCCATACAGTCGCCTCTCATCTATTCATTGCAGGAAAGAGGCTATTTTAGATTATCTAGTTCATTCTATGTTCAAAAAGGTCAACCACCGGAAAAGGTGGAAAATTACAGGCATCCAAGCGGTAATGACACAATAGAATCCACAAAGTTTCTATTTAAATCAAAGTTCATATGTGGATCAAGTGTCTGCTGTCTGATAATGTTATAGGTCTACATAAGAACTGCAGCAATTTTTTATGCTACTTCTTACTACAAAACAAAAATATTTAAACTCATCCAAAAGAGCATCTAATTCCCTGTGAGAATAAAGTGATGCAAAATACTGCTGACCGAGTGATCTACTGAAATTGTCCTGGGGTACGATCCTGATGCCACGGGGAACTGTGCAGTCGCCGTGATATCAGATAATGTTGATCAGTGTTAATTAAACCCAGAAACAACATTTGGAGCTACGCTACTAACAAGCAGAAATTAAAATGTGTTCAATGATGTAACAATCTCACTGGACCTCGAAACCCTTTTTGGCCAGAAATACTAATTAGTGTTGCGTTTCCACTGTCGCTTCATTAACAATTTTTTTTCTCTTCCCAAAACATGAGTGACTTTCTAATGAGGCGTATCATGATGGGAGACAGGAGAAAGCAGAGGACGTACAGGTGGTAGAGCTCTAATTACATCCCCAGTGTCTTGACTACATTACCCAGCTATCCTCTGCATTGACAGTTGATGGGAGTAAGACTGTTAATAAAATGAATGACAACCCCTGTGAATCAAAGAATCAAACGCTAAACCATTAGGGAAAGGACTGATTTAGCAATTGCTCATTTTCAAAGTCCACAGAGTGTGTTTACGTGCAAACTGGAGATGACGTTAAAATGTGTTTCCTCTGTCAGTGATAAAACCTACTACGGTATGTTCACTGACAAACCAAATTTGTATATCTTTGTAATAGGATGATGATTACCATGATTATTCAGATTAGTTTGTGAATTGTGTTCACTGACAATGGCAATAAATCTATTGATTCTGATTAAAATATATTTGTGAGAATTTACAAATAAATGGTGACCATTTTAATTAATTTCAATTCAATCTAAATGTAAATGTGAGAGCTTTTTTTATCTGTCTGTCCAAGTCACACCAACTTTACTCAATAATGCGTATAATAAGTTTGATTTCTTGAATCTAGTCACATACTTGAGTAATAGTACATAAGGGCATATAATACATTATTACAGAGGTTTCGTAGGTCTTTCCTTCCTGCTGCTGTCAGACTTTATAACAAACACTGTTAGTCCTGAACACTCGCAATACTGACCTAACCATGTGCAATTCCGTCATATGTGCAATTACTGTCATGATCACATGCAATGGTATTTATGTATTTATTTATTTATTTTTATCTTTATTATTTTTCCCCTCCATCCCTTGTTGGGTAATGGGAGGTTTTGTCTATGGGAGTTTTTGTTTATAGGAGATCTTCTACTGAAAGTGTTTTTCAAACTTCCTATAAGTGATCTGTTCTTTTCTTCTGTATCTACCTCTGTTCCTGCGTTGCACCAATGAAATTTCCCCATGTGGGACAATAAAGGAATATCTTATCTTATCTTATATATATATATATATATATATATATATATATATATATATATATATATATATATATATATATATATATATATATAAATAACAAAAAGTTTTATTTATCACATGACTTTTTCTCTAAAAGATTGTAATGTATGTTTTGCAACAAATTCATTTCATGATTCAGATATTTGTTTTTGTATCACTTCTCCAAACCACAATAAATGTAACTTCATACATGTCAAGTTTGCACATGTCATTGCAGTAAAAACATCAGAAAAGTATCCCCAGTTCCCAGTTTCTCTTATGTGCCAAATCTCAACAAAAGGGACAAGATGGAGGTGGTATTAAAGGTTCCTAACAGTGAAAAGGTGCCACGTAGGAAATTTAAAACCATAAAAATAAGGCAAAATACCCCCAACATGTAACAAAATCCTTTCTAGAGTTTTGCGTTGTCAGACTGGTCATTCCTGCGAGAGGTTACTGCCGTTTGGTCACAAGATCAACCAACACATGTGGCCGTGTGGGTCCCATCTGTTCACTGTTCAAAGCCTTACCTGCTGCAAAGGTCTATACGCTCAGACAATAAGCACTGGTGAGTGTGTGCTTCAAAGAGCTTTTGAAAAATCTACACTGTTACCTGATGATGCTGATGAGGAGAACGCCATCTTATCAATCAGTCATTCTCCACACAAAAGGGCTCAAGGTTAGGTATAGGTTTTTCACATTCATCTACAGCACAAATGAGAGGATACATTCAGTTCGTTCTCAGAGATGTATTGTTCAGAAATGGTGGGGAAAATGACAGAGAGGTAAGACCAGAGTTACAGGAATGGAGTTAAAGCACTTTGGAGCATTTAAAGATGCATATAATGGATAAATGGAAGATAAATAGTCATCAGGGGGAAAGGATTCACCCAGTATCAGAATAGATTATAACAAAAAAGGTGAGTGCATAATATTAAAGTGACACAACGTACACTGTCGTAAAATGTAAGTATGACTGCGTGGTGTGCGTGTGTTTCAATCATTGTCGACCTGTGGCTACTGGTGGAGGTTCACGGGAAAAGGAGATTTACAAAAGAAAAATACGATCAGGTACAATCATTTTTAATCTTATTTATCTTCAACATTATTATTTAACCTTCTACTATTCAGTTTGTCTTGTCACAGTAGCTAGGAGAGGTTTTTATCATAGTTCGTTATTTACAGTTTCTTGTTCATTTTGTCAGGGCTTAATAATCAAATCAAATCAATTTATTTTTGTAAGGCCCAAAATCACAACAACAGTCGCCTCTGAGGACCGAATAACCGTAATAGTAATCGATAAAAAATCCTAAATAATCACATGAAGATGAATGATAGGGGTCTTAGTTTTGCACAAAATGACCATCAAAGGTTTAGCTTCGAAATGGTTATAAAGTTAGATGTTATCAAAAAGTACATAAAAAGTGTACTTTCTTTGGGTACCCAATTAGTTATTGATGGAAAGTGAAACATGTCATTAATTTAATTAATACATTGTTAGTGATTTCAGTCAGAGCCAATGAATCACAGCATCACATTCACTGCTCTGTCTTTGTAATGGAGAATCAATGAGCTGCTCCCTAGAGCGCTGGACACTCCCCCTCTATGCCATTTGTTACCTACTGCATCCTTTTACGCCTCGCTTGGCAGACCAAATCAATGTATTGCCAATAATTGATTATATTAAATCTATTTATTTTGTCTTTGCGTAACATTATTGTCATTTTTGCCATATTTTCTTAAAATGATGCAGCACAACATAAGACAATTTATGTACAGTGCAGCATATGGACAGAATAAGTAGCAGGTAAAGTAACTTTAGTCAATATTTTAGCCAAACATTTTACTACCTACATACAGTTAATTGCCCAACAAATGCTCTTGCCATCCAACCAGACTCGTAGTTATTTGACAAAGACATGATGGAGAGTGGAGAGGCGTACTGTGAACGTTGTGCTTCAGCCTTCACCGTGAGCTCCACAGCAGATGTTCAGATGGATTCACACTCACAGCTGGTCACTGGATACTCACACACCTCTAGAAAAATACAGCTTAAAGTGACACTGTCTGCAAAAGAACCCACTGCCACTGAACACGACGTGCCCAGGTATTCTGAGACTCAAAACATGCTTCTTTTCTTTCATTCCCTCTTTTCAATAAGAATACAAATGACTCAATATTCATGGTTTGGGGGTTTGGGAAGAATGACTGTACACATATTTGCCTAATTTTTCAATATATTTGCTAATGATTATCAACAACTTTAGTGTTTCTATTAAGCCGGTTCTATTAGTGGATGAAATTATTGTTTCAGAGTGTCATAACCCTTAAGTGCCGCTGGTGGGACTTTCATTAGTGCAATAATTCAAACAGAAACAGGACTGGGGTCAGCAGAGCGCCGAGATAATTCACATTGAGCACGGATTAATTTCAGAAAAGGATATGAGCGTCTATTTAACCAAGGGCTGGAATGTAACAAAAGCTGATTTGTTAAAGATATTCAAAAATATAAAAGGTGTGAGATTGTGAATGAAATAATGAACTATGTAAATGTATTATAAGTAGTGAACTAGAGAAGTTTTATCTTTAAATAGCCATGTATCACAATTAAAAGGTGGGCCAAATTTTTTCTACAAGATAATATTGAAAACAGATATGAAAATTACAATTTGATTCAATCATCTATAATTACTGTCAAAAGGTTGAAAAGCTGATCAGTTAAGAAGAACAGAAACTAATTTTCTCAATCAAGGTACACTACTTAACTTTTCTCAGAACCAGAATCAGAAAAGGTTTATTGCCCTTGTCATTAAACACAGTTAGCAAACATAGGAACTTGTCTCGGCGTTAGGTGCGACATAAAACAATGAATAATAAAATGATAATAAGAGCAACGTCATAACGTCAACGTCATTTACATGCATATATTAAGAATTTACGAATAAAATGAGGTAAAAAATAAACTTGGCTCGGTATGTACACAGATATTTACACAAGAAATGTACAGATGGTCTGAAATAGTGCAGAAAGTGAACAGTGCGTGAATAGTTGAATAATTGTTAAAGTGGCAGGTGTTAAGTGTTGAGTTCAACGGCAGAGAGAAAGAAACTGTTCTTGTGGCGGGAGGTTCTGGACCGTAGCTTCCTGCCTGAGGGGAGTGGCTCAAATAGGCCATGTCCAGGGTGAGAAGGGTCAGGCTCCACGCCCTGGAGACGTACAGGTCCTGCAGGGATGGAAGTCTGCAGCCGATCATCTTCTCAGCAGTGCGCACAATGCGCTGCAGTCTCTGTTTGTCCCTGGCTGTGGCTCCAGCTTACCACACGGTGATGGAGGAGGTGAGGATGGACTCAATGATGGCCGTGTAGAACTGCACCATCATCTGCGGTGGCAGCTTGGCTTTCCTCAGCTGCGGCAGGAAGTACATCCTCTGCTGGGCCTTCTTGATAAGGGAGCTGCTGGTGAGCTCCCACTTGAGGTCCTGAGTGATGGTGGTGCCGATGAAGCGGAAGGATTCCACGGTGGTGATGGGGGAAGTCTGTCATGGTGAGTGGGGGCTGGGGGGCTGTGACTTTCCTGAAGTCCACGATCATCACCAGCCAGTCCACCTCCCTCTTGTAGACGGACTCATCCCCGTCCGAGATGAGCCCAGTGAGGGTGGTGTCGTCCGCAAACTTGATCTTGGTCATGGCAGGAAATGCAGCAGTTTGTGTGCAGAAGAGAAAGTACACAGCCCTGTGGAGCTCCTGTGCTGATAGTTCATGTGTCTGAGACATTCTTCTCCAGCCACATGCACTGCCTCCGATCCGCCAGGAAGTCAGTTCTAGTGGAGGGTCTACCACCTGCTGACACCGGACAGGACTGAGATTTGTTGATCCACATGGACGAGATTAAAAACTTTAATCTATTATTTTCTATTTCAATGATGAGGTTAACAAGTGTGTTTTTGAAAGTAGGCCAATAAATAAAAGATAGGCCAATAAATAAAAGATAGGCCAATAAATAAAAGAGATTTTAGCCACACTGACCAAATAGGTTGTTTCGGGTTATCAAAAGGCAATAGTTCTAATCCATTCAAATTATCTGATCCCTTTCATGTCAGGGTTTAGACTATTTTAACTACCGTGTTCACCTCTAAACTTACTCTGATAAATGTATACACTAGGGAATGTGTGTGAGCATCTTGGGGTGCATTTAATTGACAGCTAGTGGAGGTCATTTTGTAGGAGGAGACACAAAGGAGACAGGTTTTATGCCACTCACAGGCTCTGTTCGCTGTTAGCTCCGTGCTGCGTCTCCCTACACCTGAGTCTGTGATGTGTTTGACAGCAGAGGTATCGCGTGGTCTGATGACTCCCCTCGCCCGCTGCTCTGCATCCTGACACCTGCCGCGACAACAAAGGTCAACCCAGGTAACATCACGACAAACAAACAAGCACAGGAGACAAGTCCCGCCCCCGGTGCTCTACGCTACCAGGTTTCAATTACAGACAGGCGGCCATTTTAGCCCAGGTCCCGAGAATGTTTCCAAAGGGTGACGCCAACTAAACAAGTAAAGGCAATGAAATAAACTGTCTTCTATATGTGTTAGAGGTGGCCAATATATAAAAAAATATATAAAGCTTGGTCACAGGGAGGAGCTCGGAGTAGAGCCGCTGCTTCTCCACGTCCACAGAAACAGGTTGAATGGAGGCGTTGTGGATTAAGTGTTAGAAGATGGATGGAATTGTTATATATAATGTTTGAAAATAAAAACTATTTAAAAAGGCTGAGAAAAAGAACAGAAACTTGTGATTGTGATATTTCAACACTTTTTTGGTAAATTTTACTGCACATTCACTATGTGTACGATATCTGCTCCTCAACTATAACATTTATAGACACGCTTCAGCACGTTGAAATGTGATAATGTAACAAAGGAGCACTTCCATATATATGTGGAAGGAGACCACACATTCACCACCTCAAACAAAGGCCAGATGAGAAGACAAGTGTTCTTCAAAGACAGCATTTCTCGGTATCTACAATAATTAGTCTTTTATAAATTCAAGGATGTGTCCTCACACTGAATAGAACGGACTTTCGCAATGTATTGGATGTGCATCTTTCTACACCTTTGAATGTAATTTCATATTCTATAAAAGAGAAGATACACCTCTAGTTTCTCATCTATTTTTCAGAAGAGAAGCAGATTCTCTTTAAACCAAGGGCATCTGTATTTATTTCCAATGTGAATGCTGTACTAATAAAATGTATTTCAAATGACAAGAAAACTGTCGCTCCTACAGAAGGCTATTGGTGGTTTGAGAAATCTTTTTTCTGAAAGTTTTTCCTCACTCTTCATCCTCATTTAACTTTCACTTGCATTTATCCAACAAACCCTAAGGGCCAAAATGTCAGTAAAAACACATTTTTCAGCCGATACTGTAATACACCTATGAAAGGATAAAGGTAGTCTAACAAGCACAAATCAAAAAAATACACAATTGCCAATTATGTAGTTTTGGACACTTTGACTATGGCATTAAACATATTTATTTCCATAGAAACAGGCAGGTGACAGCACGGTGGTACTCACAAAAGGAGGTGCGAAAGCTGCTCTCTGCGTCAAAGGTGGAATTTATAAAAAGCAACAAAAAGCTGTGTGTCCAAAAAGTCACACTGTGTTCACGTGCTAAAGCCCCATGTGCCTCCTCCACACAACTGCGGTCAAGCCAGACAACTGTCTGAAGTATATGAGCCACCCCTAGATTCTTGGGTGCACGTTTGTATGGTTACTTACGTTAACAGCAGTTGGGCCGTATCCGCTGAATGGGACAGCAGACTTGTGCATGTGTGGAATTGGCCTTAGTGATGAAATTGATAAAGTGATGAACTGATGAACTGACTGAAGATGTAATTTTCGTTTTTAAAATCGGCTCATGTTTAGGTAAATCAAATTCATAATTCACTTTGCATTGTCATTTTATGGTGAAATGAAGTAAAGGGGACATGGCGTGAGGTGGGCAAGCCCACTTATAGTTAGTTCAAGGTTTTTGCTGTTGGGTGCAATAAAAACACCCGTAAATGACTAAATGCAAGATACAGTAGATAGAAGAAAAAGTTAATTTAACAGACACTGACTTTTCACCTTCTTAATTGCTCTTTGCCACGCATTTGGATGTGCTGTTCCCGGTGACTAACAGGATCAAGTTTGATGTCCTGGGACTTGTCATAGTTTGTTATGGCCGTAATGCTTAATCCTGGGCGAGTGAAAATCACACCAGATGGAAGGACCTGCTCCCATCACAGTGTTGAACTCCTCACCTCATCACACTGACAGGAAGAGGGAAACCGCCACAACATACAGTAACTTTAAACAGTCAAGCTCCAGGACATAATTTTAATTCTTTGATATTAAGTGCTTGTATTTTTTTCAAAGCTGCTCCAATATCTGTTTGCTAATGTGTCAATGATAATCTTATATTCCAGATGCATAGATGTTGATTAGCCTAACAATCATTTCTATTGCACATTGAAACTTTCAAAATAAATTATCAACCAAATAAAGGTTGAAATATTGTGACTGAAGGCTTTTTTCTTTTCTTTTTTTTACATTTGAAAGTGTTTTTATCTTTTTGGCTGTACAGTCCAGATAATGATCATGATTATTTTCTATAGTAAACTAGTCACAATTAATCAATTAATACTTAATCAAATGCATTTATTGAAACAAAAGTGAAAAGTTCATTTGTGAGTGGACTTTATAATAGATTTTAAAATGTTGAAAACCAAAAATGTATCAGTTATTGTGAACAACAAGACAATAATTATATATCGTCTGAACCCATTTATGCTGATCTCAAACAAAGCAGATTTTTCCACAGGAAAAACAATAAACCCGTACTGATTTTATTATTGAAGCAATGTATAATTTTGTTCATTCTTCGGAGCATTGTTCTCATGTTCTTGATTAGGTGAGGTTTTCTCTGCTCTTCTGCTCAGACCCATTGTTCATTAAATCATAGGCAAGGCAAGTTTATTTGCATCACACAACAGGAAAAAAATGCATTCAAATAACAAAGACGTGACAGAAATCACTTCATTTCAAGAAGAACATTAGTCTACCTCATTGATCTCACACAACATTAAAGGTTGATTCTATAGTACTGGTCTATGGGACTTTCCTGTTTAAATAATGCTAAAATGAAAAATAAAAAGCAGTCAATATGGGGCAGGGGATTGTACAACTGTTCCCCTTTCAAATTTAATATGACCGCAAACACTAGTGCAAACATGAATGAATGAGGCTCTGTATCTTTATTGTGTTTTACTGCCAAACAAACAGGTTTATTAGCTGCTGTTTCATCTCCTACGATATTTACCACTTGTTGCTATGAACCGCTTGTCAAAATTAAATTATTTTGTCAGGGTTATTGACCTGTCATGGCAGAGGATTTTAATAAAGCTCCAGCAATAGATAAACATTATACCAAGTGTCAGTAAGCACATGATAACGCTGTCGTATTCATTCCGTCCTTAATTAGGTCTAAGAGATTGAGTCACAGCCTTCTGCCTTTCAGAAATTTAATTCCAGATTATCAGTTGGTATTCCAAGCTGACATGTCTGTTTCCCATCAAAGCGACAGTTAGTGGCCCTCCTGTAGCTGTAGGCAAAGGTCACCGGGGCCCCCTTAGAGACTTTGTTGGTTACATCAACAAAATCACTGTAGCCCTGATTGTTGTCCTTGTGTCAGCGCATGCTGAGATTTGCCTTGAAAATCCAGAATGATATCTGAATGAATTGATAAGATAAGATAAGATATTCCTTTATTGTCCCACATGGGGAAATTTCATTGGTGCAACGCAGGAAGATACAGAGGTAGATCCACAAGAACAGATCACTTATAGGAAGTCTGAAAAACACTTTCAGTAGAAGATCTCCTATAAATAAATAAAAACTACCATAGACAAATAAATAAATACCATTGCATGTGATCCCGACAGTAATTGCACATGAATATGTGTCACGACAGCACATAGATTGCACATGAATTTCACAGTAATTGCACATATGACAGAATTGCACATCAGTCTTAGGTTAGGTCAGTATTGCGCCGGGATAACGTGACGATCTCCGGGTAAGACGACTGTTCTCCGCAGTTTCATGAGTTCCTCCTTTGTGGAAACGCGGTACGGCGCCGGCCGGGGGGCGGGGCCGGAGCCGGGGGGCGGGGCCGGAGCCAAGACACATCGCAACGACACGACGAAAACACTCAATCCAGCCGAATAAAGTCAAAACAAGTTAATTTAAAGCGATTCCAGTGCGTGTCCCGATCGTTCGTGAAGTTCCTCTTTCATATAAACGTGTATATAAACGTGTACCGACGACACGCCGTACTTTAGCGCGGCCGGAGGGCGCGGGCTGGTGGGCTCGCTCGGAGCTAGCTCACGTCACAACAACACGACGAAAAACGCTCAAATCCAGCCGGAAAAAAGTCAAAAACAGTTGAATTAAAAAAACTATTCCAGCGCGTGTCCCTATCGTACAGTAAAATAGAAAAATATACTAACTATATTTACAAAATATAGGAGATAAAGCACAATAAGTGTGAGAAAAAAGAGAGAGCGTTTACACCGGGCTGCCAGCTGTACCAGCGCCTTATGACGTAATGAGGGTTGAAGTAATGAAGGAGTGTAAAACTAGATCCCAGGCAGTGCTTGGATGTCCAAGGATCACTTTCAGGGCCATAAAAAGCTAAAGAGATTGGGTTAATTAACTTGTATTGTTTCAAGGAAGGACACTATTTGTTTTATCTGCTAAGCTGTAAAAGAAAATGTATAAGTAAAACTGATTAGAGTAGTAATAACAATCCAAAGTGCTCCTTCATATTACCAGGGCAGATAGAGATCATTTTTAAAACTTCATTCAGAAACGACTCCAGTTTATTTACAACAATGTGTGCATAAAAATATCACATACAGTAAATCACCAGTAGATTGTTATGACTTTGCAGAGTTCATTTCCATACTTCACACTTCTTAGACTGTGAGCAGATGGTAGCCCTGCAGGGACATGCCGATGTCTTGTATCCAACAGACTTTCAAAAATCAAACTTTACTCATATGCTAGTCAAGCCTTTGTCCTAACTAGATATGTCAACCGTACAGCTGTAGCTATATTTGAATGAACAAGCAGCTGTGTATTTGTTAAACACTTAAATACAAATGTTCATCCACAGCAATCTACCTCATTATAGATAACAGAATGTAAATAGAGTTCACACTGAAAAGAGTCTACGCAACTTACTAGTGCTATCATCCTTAGTGTTCTAAAATGTTGGGGTATTGTCAGTCTCCACTCTTACAACTTCAGGACAGCCCGCCTTTCCTTACCATCCTTCTGCTTGGACACGCCTCTGTGCTGCCCTTGTCTCTCACACTTGGCCTTGTGCCTGCAGTCAGAACTCTCAGTAAATGGCTGTTTTGTGCTCGTGCCCAGGAGAACGCCCGCTGATGCGACGATGTGTCATCTCCATCCCAGCCCAGTGACTCACCCAGGCCCGGGCGCCCCAGCCTGTCACCCTCTCCTGCCCGGGACGCTCAGTTTGGCAGCTCACAGCCTCCTCCTCCTCTGAGCACCAGTCATACCTTATCTCCACAAGGAACAACTTTATAGACAAGTCCAGCAAACTCATTTTGTTCGCTGTTCTTCCATTCAGTGTTACACAACTGAAGGCATGACGTGTCACTATGTTTACTACAGTGATGTGGTGTGGCAGCTGCTTGGAGGCACTGACCTGCTCTAGTGTAGAGAACAGATAAACTTACATATATGGGTTAAGAATAAGATGCAAGTGGAGTGATGTGTCTCTGATAGTGTTTGCCTTGAGGTCTTATGCATTATTCAGATTCTATTCATATAATAATCTTTAGAATCCAGTCCAAATACCTTCTACGTGTATGTGATTAATCTTGAGCTATTATATCGTGCTGCCTTTATAGAGCATGCGGTATATTGACGTATTTTGAGTCATGACGTGCGAGTAAGGCTACAAGACATTAACATTCAGAGTTGTTCGCTGGTGTGTGCAGCCTTCATCTGCCTTAAACTTCATCACTCACGGGTCTGATTCTATATATTCAGTCAAAAGTATATCAAGAGAAAGACATATTTGGGTATGCTTGTGTAATTAATTAATATGCGTGACAGTGTTATCCTAATGTTTCCATATTATTATTTTTTTAACCCTAGCTACAAAGGAAAGCACAATAAATGTAAACGTATTAATGTTATTTTCAAACAGACAAAGTGGTTACAATGGTGTTTTCTCATTATTATTATTATTGGCTCGAGCCATTCCATGGAATGTAATGCGACAAGTCTTTGTTCTTGCCAGGTTTTTCTCCTTCTTATTGGCTCGAAACATGGAGTTCCAACAGAACGGAATGCATTTTGCCACAACTCGGGCATTTTTGACCCCCTAACATTGATGAATGTCACACATGGGGACATAGACACGATCGGCTCAGCCCGAACGTGAATAAAATGGAGGTTGCGAGAACGCCTGTCGCAACAGTGCCGACTAGTTCAAAAAAGAAACATGAAACTCTTAATCTTTGGCCTAGGCACATGAAACTTGGGACAGTGATAGAGCTACCTTTGACCTCTGACCTTTGACGAGTAAAACACACCTGGCAGTATCGCTCTATGATAAACAGGAAGTCAGCCATGTTGAATCAAAGTGGCGCCGCCACGTTTGACTTTTCTTTTCTTCAAAATCTTAATTGTCCTAGGTTTTTTGTCCGATCGAGCTCAAAACATCTAAAGACATTGAAATTGAATAAATATTCCAAAAAATGTTGATATTCTTTACGGTCTCCGCGTAGCACACCCTTAAAAAAGGCTTAATTTCCTGTTTTTTCAAGGACCAGTCACGCCTAATTGAATTGATCTACGCAGCTCATATTTCACTCACTAATGTGTTTTTATGATCTGATTGGAAATAAATACCATGTAACAAATTTACTCTATAGCGCCCCCTACCCATTGTGTGAAAAACTCAACATTGTCTGATTTGTTTGAAACTCATGGATTATATTCTCCTCGAGACGCCAAGAGAATTGCAGCTATTGTGTATTTTCACAATTGGCCAGCAGGGGCGCAATGAATGCTTTCACTTCCTCTTTTATTTTGATGGAACATTACCTCTTGTGCCGTGGTCTTAGCATTAGCGTTAGCATCAGCATTAGCGGCGGGTGTCTGTTGCTAGGTGACGGAGGTACAGGGAGGAGGGGATACAGTGTAAAGTTGTTGTTGTTGTTGTTGTTGTTGTTTTATGGCGGTTGGCATCCAAGTGTTGCATTACCGCCAGACTTTATTCCTCAGACTTTGTCGTAGTCCTCAGACTCTGTCGTAGTCCGTAAAAGTACTCCTTCCATTGCTTTGGTGTTACAAAGCCCATGAGGTCATGATATGTCTTTGTGACTAGAATAGTTGTTGTTGTTTCAGAGACCAACCGGCTTGGGGGGCAGAGTGAGGCTGGCGGTATGGTTTTCAGCCAGGTAGGAAATGCGAAGGCGCGGCTTGCGGGGGTTGGTGATCTGCGTGTGAGCCCGTCGGTGGCTTTGTCTGCTATAGCTCCGTGGAAGTTTGTCCCGGCTCCTGTTGATGTTAGCTTGCATGGCAAGCTTAGAGGAGTCGCTGGGAGGGCACCGCAGTTTGCCGTTCAAGCGATCATCGATAAGCACTCAGGTGATGTGTGTGTTTATACCGACGGGTCTAGGGATCCTGAGAGTGGGCGTACTGGCGCCGCTTATTTTGTGCCTGACCTGGGGCTAGCGGTCAAGAAGAGGTTGACAGATCGCCTTTCTGTTTTCACGTCGGAACTTATAGCGATACGGTTGGCGTTGGAATGGGCGGAATCTGCTTTGCAGTGCTGCGGCATTGTGGTGGCCTCTGACAGCCTTTCTGCATTGCAAAGCATTAAATCTGGGAAATCGGATTGCAGACAGGATGTGTTGAATGGCATCTTCTGTCTGATGCTCTCCCTGTCCAGGAAGGATGTGAGGGTTTCCTTCATTTGGGTCCCTGCGCATGTGGGGGTGGATGGTAACGAAATGGCTGATGCACTGGCTAAACGTTCCCTTCGGCGGCCATCAATTGATGTAGCGGTTGAGTTGGGCAAGTCTGAAATCAAGCCCGTTATCAAGAGTCATGTGGTCGGCCTTTGGCAGGAATTTTGGAGCCACTGTGTTACTGGACGGCATCTCTATCACATACAGGGTAGTGTGGGTCCTTGCGGGTCTATGGGCAGGAACGCGTGGGAGGAAAGGGCCTTCGCCCGCATGAGGATTGGCCATACTGGACTCAATTGGTCACTGAGTAGGATAGGCAAACATCCGACCGGTCTGTGTGGTCACTGTCGGGTGCCAGAGACTGTCGAGCATGTGCTGATTTGCTGTGAGGCTTATGATAGGGAAAGGACCGGGTTGGCCTTGTGGTTTCGGAATAATGGGCGGGAGTTCAATCTGCGGAACGTTCTGGCGATCCAGTCACAGGGTTTGTGTCAGGCTGTGGTTGCTTACTTATGTAGCACAGGGCTGGGTAAACGTTTATAGAGGTGGGGGGTGTTGGAGACTGAGCCGAGGATGAGGAGCAAGAGGATGTTCTAACGCGCTTGGACTTCGTGGGCCTAGAAACGCCAAAGTGATGGAAGAAGGACTTCTAACCGAACGTCAAAGAGGGCGAGGAAGGTGAAGAAGAGTCTCCCTGGAATAAAGCCGGTTGGTCTCTGACACAACAACTATTCTAGTCACAAAAACACATCATGACCTCATGGGCTTTGTACGCCAAAGCAATGGGAGGAGTACTTTTACGGACTACGACAGAGTCTGAGGACTACGAAACGTCTGAGGATTAAAGTCTGGCGGTAATGCAACACTCGGATGCCAACCGCCATAAAACAACAACAACAACAACAACAACCGGCTTTATTCCAGGGAGACTCTTCTTCATCTTCCTCTCCTTCTTTGACGTTCGGTGCTTCCACCGTACAGCTTTATTCTTTAGGCTTCATTCTATAGGCTTTAATATTTCCACTGATGTCGCTGCTTGGTAGCCGTGCGTCTACGAGACTGGACGAGGACAGGGGACCACCCCCACCCCCATCTCATCACTCTGATCACTCTGACTCCCCACAAGCAGACCCCCATCACTCCGACTCCCATTTAGCGCCTTTAGCCTGTTTTCTATATCTGCCCAATCAAGCTCCTTTGTTCCAAGGAATCTCCCTGCAGCTTTAGCAATGATCCTGATCCTTTCAGTTCTGCTTTGAGTCTGAGCAGCACAGTTTACAACATCCACCATAAAGAGTACAAAATCCTCTCTATCCACAACCAGGGTATTCTCATTAATTCTGGAACCTGCACACTTGGGACCTCCACTCTTGAAACCTTCACACTTCTTGGGAGCCACGCTGGCCTTTCTCATTTCGCCCTGGCTGGGAGCAGCGCTGGCTCTCCTCTCTGTATTTACTCTAAACTCGTTAGCTAAAGTCTAAAGAATTAAGTCTAAAGAATAAAGTCTAAGAGAAATCAGTGTTGGCGATCAAAACACGGTCGCGCGGGTGGCGAGAGCCATCATCGCCGCTACCGCGGCTTTAATTATTATTATTATTCAGTGTTTTATGGCAGTTGGTATCCAAGTGTTACATTACCACCACCTACTGTAGTTATAGATCTTAGACTTAAGACTGTATTCTTTAGACAATAAAGAACAAAGTCTAAATAAAGTCACAATGGTGTTTTATATTAAGCTTTTGAAATTTGTAATTGTAATTCTTATTGACCAACTAATAACATTACATAAACCAAAAAGACCCACAAACAGCACCAATATACTTAAGAATCAGATCGTTATACAATCCATACTGCAGCATGTTTAAAAATAATGCACTGCTTTTCCATCGAACTGTTACAGAATATGTGAACCCAGATGCAGTTGGAACTACAAAGATATGCATTTATTCATAGAAGCCACAGGTAACATGCCAGAGGTGTCATGTACTTGCCCACATGTTTCTGTGAGGTCACTGGAGAGGAGAGGGAGTTTGTTTAGCGCCGCAGCAGAGGAGGGTGGTCAGGCCGAGACACATCACTGAGGCTGTGATGGATGGTGCGCCCCTGGATGACTGTGCAGCGGCCTTTTACTGGCAGCGATCTAGCACCAGAGCCTCATCAACCCACTCACGCTCTCGCTCTATACGCACATACGCTATGGTTTTCCCGTGATAGAGGCCACACTTCGCAGCTTGTACCTCTCATCTGCATGGCTCAGTTCAACACTGTCATAAAACTTGAGTCACTGATGTTTTAAACAGTGTATTGTTATTCACAGAGTTGTATCAAAGTTATGGTCAAATAATGTGGTAGTTGTGTTGTTATAAAAAGTCAAAGGTTCTTTTAACGATACACTTTCAATAAATACGACTTTAAATTTGTAGTTTTATCAGAAAGAAAGGAATTCAGATTTTTCACAGTGCGACTCAGCGTGTGTTTTCCCTAACTGGCTCTGTGAGGTAAATGATCGCGGCACATTCAAATCACCTATAATCATCCGATGGCACTATTCCACTTTTTCCTGGGACTCCCTTGATTGAAAATGGCTGTGAAATACCACCAAAGATAGAATCCTTTTTTTTTTTTTTTTTTGCAAGTGTCACGGTGAGAGGAAGAATGGCCCGATGTCATTTCCAGTGTCAAGGTGACATCACTGACCTTTTGCGATGCGCTGGATAGATTGGTGTTCGTCAGCTGAAGCTCGACTTCTCTTATTCAACCAAACAATGAATCATGACCGGAGTGGCACGCAGCCCTCCAGGACAGACCCACACGTTCTGCTCTGTACTCTGCAACAGGAAGAGCAACGGCATCAGGAAGATCTAACATGACATGATGTGATGGTTTCAGACGGCACTTAAACCAAATCTTATGTAAAACAAGTTTGCATGTTCAAAGATCTCCACAATGAGGTAAGACGGAAATAATTTAACCCTCCTCTGTTTGCTAAGATTTCAAACTTTAGCTTTATCTTTGAAAAAAACTCAAAAGCTCAAAACTTAAAAGCTCTTATTCTAGCTTGATTTGAGCACAGGCTGTATTTCAGATCTATTTACTTGAACCGGTCGCTAATCTTGTTAGTTGGTGTATATTTACTGAAACACTTGGTGGCGACTCGATCTCTCATTTGGACAGAGAAAGCTGTCATAAGTCTGTTAAATAAAGTGAAGAGTGATTTCCTGCCCGCTGCCCGGCACAGGTCATCCCTTTTGACACCTATGCTGTTAAAACCTCTCAATTTATGTCCTTCAGTGACTATTGTGGAGCAACTCATGTTCAGATCTTCAAATAAGAGGTTTCTTGCTCGCTGACACCCTTTTTATTGACTGGCCGGCACACGCTACGCTGCTGACAGACAGACAGAGCCGAGGTATCCTGTGAATGCATATGTGTGGTAGTCCGACTGTCCATCTGTCATTCAGACACTGTGCTGACAGTGAGTGGGAGCTGGCAAGAATGAGGAAAATTAACTAGATCTGAATTGGAGCCGGGATATTATCCAGAGAGCGAGGACACGCAGCCGGCCTGAAGCCAAACTTCAACCACTCTCCAATGAGCGGGGTAGTGCGACAAGTGAAAGAGTGGCTGGGAGCTCTGTGTCAACACGTCGAGGAGGAGTGACAAATCGAGCAGATGGGAAAAGAGGGTCGGGTATTTGGGAAGAAAACTACTTTTCTTTACTCAACCACATGGTCCACTCAAGACACACATCATCTGACTCAGGACAAAAGCCAATGCCACGTTAAATTTTGTGCACGTTGTGTGATAAGGAAATGAAGGAAATTTGACATTCTCACTGATGTTCAATTACCGTTACACAGACCATCTGCAGGTTTAGTGCTGTGGAGTGGAAATGAGGGAACTCACGTTTTAACTAAGGGTGCGTTCACATTTGCTATATTTAGTTCCAGGTCTTTGTGACCAATAATACAACATGATCAACATAGAATACAAGACATACAAGACAGCCATCTGAAATTGTACAAATGGCAAATAGGTTTGTTCTGCCAGATTTTCACAAAGTAACCCCATAACTGTCTGTGCCTTTAAAGTGTAAAAAATTGAATATTTTGCAAGGTTTAAGAAGAAAAAAAAAGGGAAACTATATTTGGTGCATGATCAAGTAATAAAATTGTAATACACTAACGAATGCATTTACATACCATATGAGCATGAAGCTTTAACTATGTAGGTAGTTACATTCTGTAAAAAACACAACATTATGAAAGTATAAGCCGCCCTCTCTCCTGTTCAACAGACAGATATATATATATACACTTTAATACTGTGGCTACAGCTCATAAATAAGCCATTCAGTGAAACTATTCTTCAAATCTCCAACTTTCTCGATGGAATTATCATTTAAATGTAAATTAAATATGACCATAAGGAATTGCACATTGAATAATAGTGTGCAGTTTGATGAGGACAGAAATAAAACCCATCACGTTTCACTTTCCATTAGATATGCTGGAGCGTAAACATCAGGTTGTTATAATGCATGCCTTGGGAATGAGCAAACCGTTACCATGCATTTTACATTCTCTGTGAAGAAGCAGCCTGAACAAGGCCCTGACAAAACTGCCTCCCTGTAGCACATCCGTCATAGTTTAGCACAAGTTGCTAAGTGTCTTGACATCTAAACAAACGGACAAAAACAGCAACATAAATCCTCTTCTCATCTCAACCTCTGCGTCTCGTGGGAGCTGGTGCCAGCCGTGGCTGTTGCCAATATTGCAGCTGAATCCAAAAGGTTTTGTTTTCCCCACAGCGAGCAAAGATGTAGACAAAGCTTGTGACTGTTTACACCACAACATACGGTAGTCTCCAAGCCCTGAATAAGCAGGCAAATGTGAGAAATGAAGCCTGCGTAAATTCAGCCTGGAAGACCTAACTCCATCCATCTACGTCAAGTCCACCATGGAAGGACCCCTCTCCCAGCGCCATCATCACACTCAAGCGGGCGCCCGCCTGTCCGTCTGTGAGAGTCAGATCCCTCACTTCACCATGGACTCTCCCAGGTTTCTGCGCTTATCCCAAAGAGGTTATGCAGTTTTTCCTGGCCAAAGAAGTAGGGTGAAAGGTCAGGGGGCGTCTGCACCATGGCCCTCGCACCTGCTCCTCATCCCCAATCAACGCTCTCAAGTGACTCCTCCCCTGCTCCCAATCAGCACCAGGCGGTCACATTTAAGCCCTCAGGCAGATGGCTCGACCGCTCAAACCGTACTGCGACTGATATTCTGTCAGAGTTCATATCAGATGACCCTCCGTGTTCCTCTCACGGGGGCTCCGGCTCCTCCCGCGGTCCTCCGGCTTCGGAAGAGCGCACCCACCTGACCCGGAAGAGCTGAGCGGCTCGCCGCGCTCTCTCATTACGAGAACTCCTCACTTTCGCTCGAAACGCCTCCCATCCACCAGCCGCGCGCCCCGCAGCAGGAACCAGGAAATCATCAGCCGCTCCGCGCACGCCGCGGTGTCGCGGCGCCTCTTCTCCGCATTGAGCGTCGGGACGTGTCCTTCACGTGGCTCCTCCCGCGCCACAGCGTCTCTCCACCGGATCACACTGACACCCGGGTCCAGCTTCATCGCGCAGCAGCTCCAGAACACGCTCCTCTCCACGTCAGGCTCCAACACGCGTCAGCGCTCTCCATCCTCGACTCCAGGGGGCCGCTGGCCATACGGGGCCCCTAGGCCGAACGCCCAGCGATGTCCCCAGTCGAAATTAAGCATTTTTACATTGTCTTCATCTCGCGAATATTGCTGAATCACAATCTTTAGGAAGATTTCAAGGTCCTCAACTACGGTGTCTCCAACAATCTAACTTACCTTTCGTTTTTCATTCCTAACGTCCTTGCCCCGCCCTCTCACCTCACGCAGGCTGCTCCTCTGTGGAGCAGATCGAGGCAGCTCCATGCATTGTACATATCGTGCCATTCAGTCCTTTTAGGGCTCTTATTCAGCTCTGTCCAATCTCATTCATTGGAAAAGGTATCTGCTCCTCAGCTTTCCTAAACACTCTGTGGGTTTATTAATAAATAACATAAATAAACAATAAAATTAAATAAAATGTGCAGCACATCTCCCTCATATTCACGAGAAATGGGTCCATGTGCCCAGTCCGCAGGCACACCACAATCCCCCGGTCCAAAAGACAACTGTTACGTTGCATCATGTACTATTATTCACGTTTAAAATATCCCACGTTACACCGTGGGCTCATGACGGCGCGGCCAGCTATGTACAAACTTCCCAAATTTCATGGCAGCTTCCCTTCTGGAGCACCCTTCTATAGCCCGAAAGTACGGTAATTCTAGTCATGCTACACTCACTGTTATATTGCTAAGCGACCAGCGCAAGCGCCGCACAAAAAAGCCACGCCATTCAATTCAAACTGCCTGTCAAGCCGGCTTACTCCCGCATGCGCATATCAGGAGTTGCAGCACCGTTCCAGTCTGTCCAGCCCCACAGACTGTTCCTTAACTGTCCCTCTCCCTGGAATCTGCCCGCTCCGGGCCCCTCTGGTTGTTTTCATGGGCCAAATCTGTTCCTCCAAGGCCATCTTGCTTCAGAGTTCATTCCACACTGCGTGACCTGGCTAGCTTCGCCCCCTCCCCTCTCTACTCATCTGTTTGGCGACTGCGTCGGTCCCACCTCACTTCCGGTTTCGCCTCCTCCACGAGTGGAATGGTATTTAATTTTTCCATGACAAATCATTCTGACTCCCGGCGCTTTTACACGGCCTCATCTGGTTGGGGGGGTATTAAAACTCTTTTATAATCTAAGGCCTGCCGGCACCTGCCGTCTACCGGCACTCTCAGCCCACGTTCTGCCGTCTACCGGCACTCTCAGCCCACGTTCTGCCGTCTACCGGCACTCTCAGCCCACGTTCTGCCGTCTACCGGCACTCTCAGCCCACGTTCTGCCGTCTACCGGCACTCTCAGCCCACGTTCTGCAGTCTACCGGCTCTCTCAGCCCACGTTCTGCCGTCTACCGGCTCTCTCAGCCCACGTTCTGCCGTCTACCGGCTCTCTCAGCCCACGTTCTGCCGTCTACCGGCTCTCTCAGCCCACGTTCTGCCGTCTACCGGCTCTCTCAGCCCACGTTCTGCCGTCTACCGGCTCTCTCAGCCCACGTTCTGCCGTCTACCGGCTCTCTCAGCCCACGTTCTGCCGTCTACCGGCTCTCTCAGCCCACGTTCTGCCGTCTACCGGCTCTCTCAGCCCACGTTCTGCCGTCTACCGGCTCTCTCAGCCCACGTTCTGCCGTCTACCGGCTCTCTCAGCCCACGTTCTGCCGTCTACCGGCTCTCTCAGCCCACGTTCTGCCGTCTACCGGCTCTCTCAGCCCACGTTCTGCCGTCTACCGGCTCTCTCAGCCCACGTTCTGCCGTCTACCGGCTCTCTCAGCCCACGTTCTGCCGTCTACCGGCGTGCATGCTCTGCCGTTCGCCGGCGCTTCCAGGTCTACATTCTGCCGTTCTTGCCAGGTTTCCGTTCTGCCGGCGCTTCCAGGTCTACGTTCTGCTGTCCTGCCGGCGTTTCCAGGTCCACGTTCTGCCGGCGTTTCCAGGTTTACGTTCTGCCGGCGTTTACGTTCTGCCGGCGCTTCCAGGTTTACGTTCTGCCGTCTGCCGGCGCTATCCTGTCCACGCTCCGCCGTCTGCCAACACCTCCACTTCCTGTCGTCTGCCGCCTCCTTTGTTTTTGGGGGGTATTAGAAGTCTATCATGTAACTTTCAAATCCCTAAAGGCAAAACCCCTGCATCTCATAGCCGCACACGTGGCTCATTCTGCCTCTTAGAGCTTCGGCTAAACTCGCGATCGGGTCAAACTACGGCAAACCTCATCCCCGGTGCTCCTGACTCCAGGAGGCCAGCCCATGACTGCAGCACCCTGGTTTCGGAAATATCCGAGGGTAACATCGATCCCATGCAATCTGCCCTCTCGTCTTCACACCGGGCACTGGTTTAGAATAGGAGCCGCTACATCCGCGGCCACTCAGGGCATATCCTCCTCAGCCCGCTAACAACTCGGGCCCTTCTGCTCGTATGTTCGTTCCTACCTGCCTCCGATCTTGGTGGCTCAACGCTCCTCGCATCTCCAGTAAGTCTCGTCTTGCTACAAATACTGGTGGTGGTTCATATCCCTCATTACCTGTTCCTTAGCGGCATCCTCTTGCTCCCCCCGTGTCTACGTCATTTCTCATCTACTCCCAGGTGCTTCATATTCCTGTCCTTCACCACATGTCCGTGAATAGAGGCCTCCATTTCAGACGCTTCGAGTTTTCAGGGCATCGCCCCCTACTCTCCCTGTCACTACGCATCCGCCCCTCTCGGGCCACCACGTGATCAATGGCGGCCTCGTGGCCTGACCAGTCTACTCTATATTAAGTATCTGCTGTTACGTTCTTGCTGAGTATCAGTAATAACCTTGGCACACAGCTGCTCAGACCCCGGGTTTTTTGGGGGGAGACATCTAATACAAATAGATCATGGAGTGCCCATGATTGCAACGTCTTCCGCCGGGGTCTGAGCGCCAAATAACTCTCGAATAAAGCTTGCTCAACAGTCCATTCTCGTGGTTTCTTTGTCTCTCCAGGGTGAAATATGTTTGGCTGTTTATTGTTGGCTGTAACGGAGGGACTGTCATACTATGAGTGTAGTGTTTCTTTCTTTGCAAAAAATGACTTTAAGTGAAGCATTACGGGGCATATCATGTCAAATTGAGGTTGTAAAGATGTTACAAATGTGTTCCCTCATAAACAAAATGTGTTTTCATTCATGTTTGAGAAATCCTGTATTTTCCTGTAACCTTCCCTCTAACATAATTAATTCAAGTATCATTAAAACTATTATTACTTCAGTACATCCAATTATTCCAAACCAAATGCTTATCATTGTCATTTTGTATCCACATTCCAATTTGAGGTTATAAAAGTTATTCTCAGGAGTGTTCATTTCATTTCAACTATTTGTTCTATCTTGACAAATACTGAAATATTTAATAGAAGCTTCTCTTCTAAACAGACCGCAAAAGGCCTAATGAATATGTGCAGTTTACTATGTGAGTGTAATGTGCTTGGTGGAGGAGTCTTACTGAGAGAGCCACGATGGTCAGGTTCTGGTACTTTATCACGTCCTGGACAGATCACTCTCCTCCCCTGGCGCCTGCGGAGAGGCCTTGATGACCGCAGTGACATCATCCTGTGGGGGGCCACAAGCTTTTTAAGGGCCATTGTGTGGACTCATTTGTGATGAGCTAAAAGGCTCGGGAAAGAAAATCGAGAAATTCAAGAAGACCACAAAAATAAGTTTTATTACAGTTTTTGCCAATTCATACTCTACAGAATGTTTATTGAAATGTAAAAAAGTAGGCTACAGAGGACTTAAATGTCAATGATCAAAACTGTACATTCAGATTGTGAAACTCACAAACAATAGGGGCATTTAGATTTGGCCGTTGTCTCTGGTTATAATAAGCCTGTCAGTTTAAATACAGAGCCGAGCCTAAATTGTTTTAAATTAAACATTGGTTTTAAATTGAATCTGGAACAGTTCATGTAGTCTAGTCTCATCTCCACGCAGCACCAACTTTAAAATGTCTTTACAAACAGCTTACCTGCACTTAAAAACACAAGAAAACAAAATTAGGCCATGACTAGAGAGCTTCATTCATAAAACAATAAAAACATTTTTTACCAGAACTCACTTAAAATTCTGCTCCACGTCAGTATTAAAAATAGTGGTACTTTGATCATCTTTAAGACACATATTGTGCCAAGGATTACTCCAAAGGAATAAAGCGAAATGTTGTTTATCTGACTACAGTGGGAAAGTTGGGTTCAAAACACATGCACAATATATGCGCTTTCATCTTCAGCATGTACCTTAGGAATGTATGCCGAGCAGAAACAGAAATCAAAGGGCCCATTCGGAGAAGTGCCCATCAAAAAGAATCCGTGTAGAGACGTGTGCGGTCGTTTCTTATTAAAACAGGTTAAAAGATGCAGGAGAGGCTAATCATCGCGGCTAGTTGGTATCGTCCTCTGCAGGCGTCATGGTGAAATAACTCGCATGCTGAAATTTGAGCACCTCATTTCCCCAGCTGGTCCATCCCGGGAGAAGATTTCGGGCAAAGAGCTCCAAGCACTTAGCGTTGGGTCTGATGTAGGGCTTCAGCGCCTCTGCAGAACAATGCACAAAAGAATGTGATCAAATCTTCTGATTGGCAGACACACACAGACACTTTTACACTGGCTTTGTTTTGCTTCATTGCTCGCCAGTTCTTATTTAAAAACAGCCAACCATGTCATTGTCAAAGCGTTTCACTATTTTCCAGATGAGCTGAAGCTTCCGGGAGTGAAAAAGCAACAATAATGCAACACCTGGTGCAAAACTTAAAACACTGACCAACTTTATCTGAGCTTTCATGGTTTACCAAACTGTAGATGTTCAAATTCATTTCTGACTTTGATCTAAAGCAATTCCGTTAATTGATCTAAAGCAATTCATGCAATAAAAAAAATAATTGAACTGTCACATTCATTTTATCATTCAATAAGGTTGATTTCATGAAGCTGGTTACATACTTAAGAAATGTATTGTTATCAAACTATGTGAAGTAAAGAAAATTAAAGATGTCATTGTTGTTTGGTAAAGAAATAATCTAACCACAAATTCAGCAATTATGTATTTAAACTCAATGATCATACCCCAACTAAATTACTGTTGGACTTCTCTTAATTCAGTTGAAACCATTTATTTTTTTAAAAAAGCCCTTAATGTATTGAACAAAAAACCCAGCAGTTATCAGCGCTGCAGAATCTTTAACACATTTCTGAATTAGGACATGATTGAATGTGCTGATTTAATACTGGAGAACATAATTTCAAATTATCTCATTCCACCTCCTTTAAAAGAATATGTCTAATGAAAACTCAGACAAGAGTAGGTTCTATTGTTTCCTTAGCGAGCGTGTCAGGTCTGGGACATAGTGCCTGCTCATGTAAAAGTGTCAACACTGGCAGCATTTTCCAACGCTCAATAAAATGTTTTTGGTGTGTAGAATATGTCGCCACGGTTAAAACTTTTTAGTATTGAGGGGATGTTGTTGAACTGTTCTTTTATTTGATGTGTGACTGTTGTTTATACTGTAGAAGCTTTTAAATCAACCTCCCAGGGAACTGATGATGGAAATTAGTCATGTTGGCTATAATCTTTACATAACGGTACTTAAATGCATAATGTTCATTAATATGTGTTGTCTCTTCACAAATAAATAAAATACAAATCATGAATAATCTTATATTAATATTGCAAGTTCATTGTACTATATTTAGTAAAACTCTATTGCAGATCAACCATTACACGGGCAATATTTAGTTTCTTTAAAAAAAACGTAATATGGCTCTACATATACATAAACATACTTTTTAAAAAAAATAATTCAATTTTTAATATTTGGCATTTGTTGCATAGAATCATCTGTCTTTTACCAAGCGAGGGAGACAGTATAGTTCATTCTGTACACTGCTTACATTTCGTAGAGCATATAGTGCTGTGACAGGGAGAGAAATGCATGCGTTAGCTCCTTCTCCCCATGACACACACAGACACACAGGCACACAGACACACACAGACACAGACACACAGCTCATCTGTGGACAGACTCGTGACCTTGTAGAGTTGTCGTTCCTCTCTCGTGCCCCTCTGCCGCCCCAATCGTGTCTCACTCTCACTGCAGGGAAGTCACCGAGCTCCAGATCAAATCCACTATTTAAACTAATTAATCAGTTTCAACCAAACATTTGAATTGTTCAACTTATGATAATGCTCACTCAAGGTTGTTGGGAAAATAACACTGATTGTGACATCCGGCAAGACCAACTATAGGGAATTCAAAGCAGGATTATAACTACAATTCCAATTATTAAAGTTTATTCCAGATGTTTTAGTGAATTAATTGTGGCTGAGTATTAACAGCAAGCAGTTAATGGTAGTGTTTTGATGTTTTAATGTAATTTCAGCTAAGTACATTTCTTATTAATATTACCCATTAATGAAAATAGAAATAGAGCCACCAAAAGTGTTAATTGTTCAATTTAGTAATGATTAAGTTGTCTTAGGACTCTGACTTGGGCCACCCCTCCTTCTAATACTTCTAGCTCCAGCGCAATTATCACGTTGCAAGCGTACAGTGGCAGATGTGCACAACACCCGCCGTCCGAGTTTCCTGCCTGCTAAAAATAATAAGAGGTCAAAAAGACAAGCTGGCGTCACATAACCACACAAATAGTGATTTTCAAATTATGCAGCTTAACAAGTCCATAGTGTAAAATAGAGTTGTGCCATGCATAGTCAAACAAAACTAGGAACGAACATGACTCTTTATTAATGCAGCTGGAGAAACAAAGGCATAAACACAAACTGTACGCTAATCTGCTTAATCTCTATGGTACCAAAGCCCTACATCTGGCATCATTATGGATCCAATCAAGGCATTTTGAACAATATCCGTCCACCTCCAAAAGGTGGATACTTCCTGTGCAGCTGAAAGGGCACGGACACTGGCTGTGTTTGGCTCTCTATACTGCACAATAAACTGCATCCCCCGAGAGTGAGAGGAATGACGTCAAAGCCTCGCCTTCATCAAAGTAAGTGCATATTCATGGTCTATGTCTGTATATAATGCCCGATGCTCCTGCGATTGGTTAACACATTTGTAAAATATTAATGGGTCAAGTTTTCTATTATATATATATATATTTTTTTATCATAACAGGATAAAGGAATAGAAATCACCACATCAAAGTGCACAATCACGTGTGCATAAAATTGCTCTTAATAAAGTCAATTCAGACATACAACAATCGTTTAATGTTTAATGTAATTTAAAGTATGAGAAGCGCACTTGTATTGTATAGGGCACTAACTACAAACCTGGTACAGCACTGCCCTCTGGTGGCGTATAATTTAATAAACCATCTCTGAGAAAAGTAGTTAATTATACAAATACTCTACCTGAAAGTGGGGGCTTTTGGGAGTGAAGAGTTGATGGCACACTGACTATTAAACGGTGATCTTCTATTGATACTGATTCACTCCAGCAACTAAAAAAATTAAAATAAATGTTTATTTCCTGTTTACTAAAGCAATACCTGTTCAAACCAAATACTTGATTTACCCTTCTGTTCCATTTACAGTAGAGGAGAATCGTCCAAGAACTAACACTTCATATGGCTTCTTATGCTCCGAATCCAATGGGAAAACAAACTGTCCTGAAGTGGTGACCTGGGAAGCACAAGTCAAAAAGTAACACTATGTAAACATGTTTTCTCTTTAGATTCAAAAGTCCAATTATTCACACCTTGACCCACAACCATTCAGCCACGACCTCTACCCCCCAGTGTGGATAGAGGTCATCACGGACGAATCGCAGATGGCTTGGCCGATTAGTTACCCATGTGACTACTAGACAGTTGGAAGATGCCAGAAGTGGAATAGGCAGCTTTTTCAACTGAGATGACGGCAAAGCACTGTACCTAAGAGAAATCAGCAATACATCAGATTAAACTATTTATTCAATTTATTTTTTCCAATTACCTGCGACTTCTTTTAACAGACTTGTTTTCCCATGGAGGATCAATAACTACTAAATCAAACTTTAGTCCATCTAAAATGAAAAACAGAACAAAATAGAATGTTAAACTACTATTAAAAAGTCATTATTGTCATTAAAGCAACATTGTATATTCTTTGGCAAATGGCAAACATCAATCTATGCTCACAGTTCACGAGTGGTTGAACTCTGGTGAAGTCAGAGAGCAGAAAAGCGGACTTGGCTGGTATCACGTATTCCTCTCCCAACAGAGTCACCACTGCAGCCGAGTCTGACTTGTTCTCTGTTACTCTAGAAAACAAATCCAGATTTAACGTAGGGCTGTCTTCAAGAGCCTGAGCGCCAGTTTCCTGCTCCTCGGCGTCAACAAGAGGGAGCTGTTTAGCCATTTCACAAAGACCACTCAGGCCACATTCAGGGAACATAACAGGATCTTCTGTGGATTCTTCAGTGGAGTTCAGATTTCCACATGCTTTGGCCGACTCCACCAAAGCCAGGGTGCCTTCCAGTATTACTGATTGAACCTGCAAATATAACATGTGTTAAATAGATTATAATGCATTGCGTTTTGCCCACAGTAACTATATCTCACCTTATCGTGAAAAGCTTTGATATCAATTTCCCCCTGGTTAAGATCTGTGTGTTTCCGCTTCCTTTTCTAAAAACAAAATTAATACAATTATTTTTACTATTATCAATGATTTAACCTTTCTTACTTTTTCTTATGGTTGGAAAATGAATCCAGGCACTTCAAATCATTTATGATACGGTTCAGGCTTTTGAATCAAGATGTCTGCATCCAATCTTCTGCCATAATGGTTGGTTTAGAGCAGTTCAGACTTTGAGGAAAGACATTTTTTTAATGTGATAAATAGCAGTGTCTGTTGTTTTTTTTAAATGAGGAAGACAAAATAATATTTTTTTTTTGTCACATCTCCCAGCCCTGCTATTTCTTATTAAATTAAATTAGTAATGAATAAATGAAAAGGCTGTTTTCTAGTCTATTTCTTAATTTTATTCAAATTATGTTATTAGTATGCTACCAACGCTAATAATTTCCATTAATCCAATAACTTTATATTCTGATACTATATACTATGCTGTTGCAACACTGTTATCTTGTTAAGTGGTGTTGTTTAAAAATAAAAATAAAAAAACATCATATGGACATGATAATCAATGCTTCTCTTAATTGTGTACAAGTCCTAGCACCAAAGTACATTGGACATGTTAGTGCCAAAAGAACCATCTCGGACTCTGAGAAACTCCTGCTGGTGCCAGAGTCAGGACTAAACATGGACCGGCCTCCTGCTGGTGCCAGAGTCAGGACTAAACATGGACCAGCCTCCTGCTGGTGCCCAGAGTCAGGACTAAACATGGACCAGCCTCCTGCTGGTGCCCAGAGTCAGGACTAAACATGGACCGGCCTCCTGCTGGTGCCAGAGTCAGGACTAAACATGGACCAGCCTCCTGCTGGTGCCCAGAGTCAGGACTAAACATGGACCGGCCTCCTGCTGGTGCCAGGGTCAGGACTAAACATGGACCGGCCTCCTGCTGGTGCCAGAGTCAGGACTAAACATGGACCGGCCTCCTGCTGGTGCCAGGGTCAGGACTAAACATGGACCGGCCTCCTGCTGGTGCCAGAGTCAGGACTAAACATGGACCGGCCTCCTGCTGGTGCCAGAGTCAGGACTAAACATGGGCCGGCCTCCAGCTGGTGCCAGAGTCAGGACTAAACATGGATCGGCCTCCTGCTGGTGCCAGAGTCAGGACTAAACATGGACCGGCCTCCTGCTGGTGCCAGAGTCAGGACTAAACATGGACCGGCCTCCAGCTGGTGCCAGAGTCAGGACTAAACATGGACCGGCCTCCTGCTGGTGCCAGAGTCTGGACTAAACATGGACCGGCCTCCTGCTGGTGCCAGAGTCAGGACTAAACATGGACCGGCCTCCAGCTGGTGCCAGAGTCAGGACTAAACATGGACCGGCCTCCTGCTGGTGCCAGAGTCTGGACTAAACATGGGGAATCATGGGGAATGCGTTTCAGTTTTATGCAGTTAAAATCTGGAACAGTCTTCTTTAAGATGTGACAGGTTCTACTCTGACAATGTTCAAATCTAAGCAAAAAACAGTTTTGTTTAGCTGTACATGACTGAAATGATTTTATTTGCACTCTTGTCTTCAGCTCTTTTGTGATTTCTGTAATTTCATTGTGATTTGAATGCATTTTTTTCCAGTTGTGTGAAGCACTTTGAATTACCTCGTGTATGAATTGTGCTCTACAAATAAACTTGCCTTGCCATCATTAAATTAAGGCCTCTAATGTAGCTGTAATAGCACCGCGGTGTGTCGGGACTCTTTCCTTACATTCATGCGTGTACCCATGGATGTATTATATTATCGTGTACCTTATTCACTTTAGTAGAGATTGGGGCATTTCCCGCGCTCACAGCCCCACCCTTCTCGCTAATATGTCTGCACACAGTTTGAAGACTTTTAAAGCTACAGTGGACGCGTGTCTTGTCTGTCCGTGTCCAGCGGATGCAGCGGGAGTAGCTCTGGTCCAGGAGCGAGCGTGTGTCTAACACGCAGCCCCGAGCGTCCTGAGCCACCACGGACATCTCTGCAGCACCACCGGTATTTCACCCGCAGATCTGGGACGAGGTCAGCGCATGGGTCAGCCTCCGATCAGCCTGGGAGTCAAACTACTCCACATCAACCATGACATCAACTTACAGGGAAAACACTGGTATTCTTCTATGTCTGGGATTGGGCAGTAGCTGACGTGAGGATGAGCGTTACTGCCACCTTCTGGAGAGGAGTGACTATTGCACACAAGAAACAACTAAAAACCTGTTGAAGCGCTCCAAAATACTGGGAATATGTGAATTCCTTTACAAAATCTCATAATTATAAAAAGCCCATGTAACGCTTTACCTATTCTATTTCAAATTGTTGTTTTTCTTTTTTGACATAAGTTCATATTAACAGCTGGCTGTGATAATAGTGACACTAGAATGAAAATGGTATTTGTATAGACATACATGCTCTATTACAGTTTTTATTTAATGTTTGGGACTCCATGTTTGTCAATGTGATCATACTCTCAAGATTGATAACAAGGCTAGGCCTGCAAATTAGCCTTTGGCTAGTGTTGAGATAATTATATTGTTTGATGTATTTGTATTGCACCACACACACACACACACACACACGCACACACACACGCACACGCACGCGGACACCCCACATTTAGGTCTTGAAACAAATGGTTGTAAAACAGATAGGTCTGACGAGTGTCGGATTACACACACATAGACTGATTGATCCACATAGGGGGAGCCCTGCCCCTTGGGGGACTCGGCCAAGAATAGGATGTGACTTGTAATGTAAAGTGCAGAGGTGAGATTGCGGAGGTGAAGGACAGACGCGATTGCATCTCTCCCTTGATTTCATCTTGTAAACTACCTGGATTATTGAACTTTATTAAATACAGAAAAATATCTAAGTTCAGTCATCCTTTCAGAACAGCCACCACAGGAACCAAAAGAATCGGGAAGAGAGGAGACCAAGAGACTGGGTGATAAAAGGTCAAGCGAGGCCTCCTCTGGAGAACAAAGGAGAATCTCCCAACACTAGATGGAATCAGTTACTATTGTATATGTGACAATGCTCTCTGTTCTTTTAAATAAACAACAACTACTACTACTACTACTACTAACAAACTATGGCAGAAGAGCATTATGTGGTTTTGGGAGATGGTGTATCCAGGTCTTTGAGAGGATTGGTATATCTCATTGGAAGTAGAGGCACCCTGGTGCTCGACAATACACCTGTTTCTCAAATCCACATACAATTCATAATAGAATAAACTGATTTTTTTTTTTTTTATCTTCTATGAAGATAGATTTACAAAAATCATTGAAGTGGACATTGGCATAATAGTGATCGCGCCCCTATTTACATCAGGCCTACTGGAGATTTGGAGGAAATAAAATAAAATGACCATATCCAGGGTGAGAAGAGTCAGCTGTGATCCGACCTGTTTGTCCCAGAGTCCTGGAGACGTACAGATTCTGCAGAGATGGAAGTCTGCAGCTGATCGCCTTCCCCACAATGCACTGTAGTCTCTGTTTGTCCCTGGCTGTGGCTCCAGCGTACCACACGGTGATGGAGGAGGTGAGGATGGACTCAATGATGGCCGTGTAGAACTGCACCATCATCTCCGCTGGCTGCTTGGCTTTCTTTCCTCAGCTACTACAGGAGGTACATCCTCTGCTGGACCTTCTTGATGAGGGAGCTGATGGTGGGCTCCCACTTGAGGTCCTGGGTGATGGTGTGTTACAGTTAAGCTTAAACATCCCAAAAAATAAGAACGACACAGGAGGCAGTATTATACTCGCACAGGAGAAACTGCAGGAGGTCTCACTAACAGGACGTCGCTAACATTCCTGATTTCTCCCTCCACATCTTATCAGTTTTATTGGTTGTGAATTTAGCAGTCCAGGCTCAAAAGTTCACAAGACACTCCACATGTGGTCAATGGCCCCAAGATAAACCCACACAATGTAAGTCCTTATCTAGACATTAACATCGGCTTCTTATCATGGCAAGATTTAAACAGCATATATCTACTTCCCAAACTTGATTTAATGTCTAAACAGATGAATCTGTTCTTACCGCAATGATCAATACAAAAACACTTATATGAGGTTATACTTTCATGGTTATATATCAATACAAATGATCAAACCTATGCTTTCTTCACATTTTATTCCATCATGGTGGTGCAGAGGAAGCAGAAGGAGTCTACAATGATCATGATGATAATAACAATAGTGTGTGTCAATAACATGTTTGTGTGGCAGGGTGGTGTGTCTGGTTGTGTAGGAGATGGCTCACAGTATCTGGGTTGTTGTAGCTGTTTTTGTCATTTTTTAGCGATCAGAGAACTCTGTAGCTCTGACTTTTTATATTTGACTCAGACTCTGAAGTCGCTCTGAGACAAAACAAGGAAACAGTCCTAAAAGAGTTCTTGTCAGTCAGAGGCATTATAGGGCCATGTCAGAGGCATTATAGGGCCATGTACCAGGGGGTGCCGTCCAAGGCCAGTAAACATCAAAAACGTTAAAAACTCCTGCCAAGTGAAAAAAGTTTGGCAAACATTTCCACAAATCTCTTATATCCATAGCTTTATTTATTTATATTTTATGAACGATCCAATGCGGTTTGGTTTGTGGGCTGGGGAAAAGGGGAGGAGCTAAGGAAAGTAAACAGAAATAATAAAGGGGGGGCCCATAGATCACAAGAGCCACGCCCCCAGCCACAAAACAAACATTACCCACAGTTCCTGATAAACGAAACTAAAAACTCAAGCCCAGGACAGTGTTGTTTTTTTTCACGCGGCATTTTTAAGTTTAGTTTAGTTCGGGCGCAAACCTTCCCGCAGAGTTAGCTTGTCGGTCGTTATCTCCGCGCGCGGCTACAGCGAAGTCGTCGTGCTCTCGGCAGACGCAAGTTCAGGAAAAACACTGCTTTTCTTCAGACTATGCGACGACATTGACGCGAAGATGCTGCCCGCCGTATCTCGTCGTTTAGAGGAAAGAAGAAGGAACTTGTGCGTCTATGACCGTCGATTTCCGAACAGCAAGAGAAAAGAAGAATGGCTTGTCACGAGAGGGATGGACTTTCTGAAATTTCTCCGCATCTTGTCCGAGGCATGCTTTGTTTTGGTTGACTTGTGTATTGAATATTCTAGGGTCATTATGTTCTAAAGTGTTTAGCCACCTATTTTATTTTAGCCAAATTTATGACCGGAAGCACTCTGTAGTCTGTGCCTCTGCCCTGATTTGGCACTAGAACTTTTTATTACTTTTAATACCATTTATTTTATTTTTTTCATTGCAAGAAATCAGTTTGGAGATTGGAAATAGATTTGTTTATTGCAGCCAATGTTGCTGCTCTTTGTTATAGTAGTCAGGCCTGTAATTAGTGGTATATAAAAATATATTGTCTAGGCTAATTGATTTCCACTGTCTACAATTGCTGTATGATTGTTTTTTTCTTCTTCTTTGCAAACAGACATTTTCAGTTGCAGACCACGAAACGTTTCTTTTGGTCACAACAGAGAGGACGCCCCTGGATGCAGAGAGATTCAGTGAGTAATGAATGAAACATGCACACTGTCATGATTATTATCAGTGAGGAAAAGCCATCATCTTTATGGGATATTATGTTTTGGACCCTGTGGCGCTGCCTTCATGTGCCCTGGGAAAGTGGTAATTTTGAGTGCGCTCAGTTCAAGTCGTCCTGGTTCTGGCATAATTAAAAAATGTAAAGTAAATTCAAGTAGAGACAATATCCTGACAAAACCCGCAAAGGGGGGAAAAAGCATATATTTCAACATTGTGTAAATTTAAATAGAGTTCAATGTGTGTATGCCGCATAATTATGTAGCATCAAAATGCCTAAAACAGGTGGAAACATTTATAGTATTTTTAAACTGTGATTCTTTTGCTGCAGTTTGCCATAGTGAGAGGTCAAAGGTTACCTCATCTGGGCAACTCAACACAATTTATAACACAATTTATACATTTCGATATGGGGCGTCATATGAAGGTTGACGCCTCTCTGGTCTCCTCCTTTGTACCTCTCCAGTTTCACGCAGAGATGTCCTTGAGCTTGTCTGCCGCTTATCAGAGTGTGATAGAGGAACAATGGAATCTGTGTTCGCGTGTGCGTACTTCTGCTCAAAAGTGCTTAAAGTGCACTTCTCCCTCGGCAGCTCACAGCAGTGCAGCAGAGCCCCGTGGGGGAGGGGCATTGTGGGATGCGTAGTTTTAGCGATAAAAACGGTTACGGATGTAACTACGGTTCTATGAATCGATTAAAAAGAAGAAAAAAAAAATATATTTTTTTTTTAAATATAAATTTGAAATGTTTGGTGGGCCAGATTAAAACCTCTGGCAGGCCAGATTTGGCAGAGTTTGACACCTATGGTGTAAGGAGTAAACCCTTCATAGTTTCAGCGTATATCAAAATATAGTTTAATACAGTCTCGTAAAAGGAATGTAGTTGGTAATACATTCTTAATAAAGTTAATATATTTAGTATTCCCTTCAGAATACATATCTGTACACATGTAATGGAAGGCAGTTTACAATTGGTTAAATATTGGGATGTGAATGAAAATGTAATGAGCTTCCCCTGTTTGAAAGACTAGCAGCCTGTTGTTTTATTATTTTGGTGTATGACTGAATACTGAATGCTATTTTGATAATGATTTCTTCAAATGTATAACTAGAGAACTTCTAGAATTAAGTGCTAACTATGTATTCTTAATCCTGTTCTTCTTCTCAGTGCGACTAGACGATGGTGCCACTCTGTACATGTTGCAGAGAGAAGACCAAGTGCTAGAGGTGCCCGCAGAAGAGTGGATTTTGTTCACTCCTCATCATGATACTGTGGTGGAGAGTGGCACCTTCAAATACTACGACAGCGAGGGCAAGAAATCGCTCCGTAAGTATTCAAATGTTGTCGTCAGAATATGCAAAAGTGATTTGTTTTTGCATAACTTTGTTTTGTTTTTTAGCATATGCCCTGGCGGATCTGGTTGACAACGCACTTTCAGCCACAGTCAATAACACTGGAGTGCGAAAAATAGAAATACGAATGGTAGGCTTAATTCATTTATAAAGGTAAAGTTTAGGATTTATCCACTGGGCTAAAACAAACAGTTTGTTGTTGTTGTTTTTAGCTTTTTGACGAAAGCTACGGAAAACCATCCGTCATCGTGTGGGACAATGGTTGTGGTATGACTTCTAAACAACTCAACAACTGGGCAGTGTACAAACTCTCCAAATTTAAAAGGGAAAATGGCAGGTGTGCACTTTTTGTATTACATGGCATTATTACTATTATTATTATGACATGTTTATTTCCCTTCAATTCTAAAAGTGTACTGACATTTTACAGGGATCAAGGCAGTTATGATCGTCCTGGCCATGTTTCTCGAAGTTTGAACAGCGACATATCCTACTTTGGAGTAGGAGGAAAACAGGCCGCTTTCTACATTGGAAAGACAACCAGGGTAAATGAGACGTATTAAGATTTACATCAAATATTTAATGTGGGACTAAAAAATCTAAACTTCACCAATGGGAGAACTTCTAATGATGGCTGTACGCTGGCGTAGCGTAATGTTGCCCCCTCTGATTAGTATAATCACTTTACTGACACAATCTGTTGTGGTTTTTACCAATTATTTTTAAATGAGCTACTTGCCCACAATGTCCCAGTCTCATTTGTACTATTTTTACTTGATTAATTCTGGTAGATGACAACACAATGTTTAATTAAGGGCCTCCCAAAACAAAACTTGCCCAGGAATCCATGTAGCAATGACACTGTAGCTAATCTGTTTTTATTCAGGGCAGCGGATCAACATTTCCAGTATGTTGTCCGTTCTGTCTCCAGGTAGTCACCAGAAACATGTGCAATAGATAAAATCCTCTAGCTACTGTAGCCTAGCACAAAGATCTGGAGATGGGTCCTCGAGCACTGCTCAGCAGCATTGAAGGATGAATCAAATGCAGAGAACAAATCTCCCTACGGGGATAATAAAGTGCGCCCTAACCTTCGATGGCCAGTAGCTCAGTGTAATACACAGATAAATGATCAGTCATGCATACTTTTCTCAACTTCATTATCATAATATGTGCTCCAGACCCAGCTTTTCCAGAGCTTTGCTCCTTGGATCCATCCATAAAAATGTGGCAATTTGTTTCTCTATTGAGAGAAATGAACTCATTAACTTGTTACTTGTAACGCACTTGTTCTGTCCCAGAATGGGGATCTGGAGAACGTCATGGGATTGTAAAGGGTTAAGGAGGGGGGGGTCTGGACCAACGAGAAACAATGTGAATTGCTGCAGGCATAGACATAAAACCTTTAATGCTGCAAAAAGTCTTGTACATTACTAGTTGTTCCCTCCTCCTTGCTGTTCAAAGTGTCTAGATCAGGGCTCACCAAGCTGGTGTTCAGACCTGTGTGAGTCCTGGTTCAGACCTGTGTGAGTCCTGGTTTGGGTAAGTCCTGGTTCAGTCCTGTGTGAGTCCTGGTTTGGGTTAGTCCTATGTGAGTCCTGGTTTGGGTTGGTCCTGGTTCAGTCCTATGTGAGTCCTGGTTTGGGTTACTCCTGTGTGAGTCCTGGTTTGGGTTAGTCCTGGTTCAGTCCTATGTGAGTCCTGGTTTGGGTTAGTCCTGTGTGAGTCCTGGTTTGGGTTGGTCCTGGTTCAGTCCTGTGTGAGTCCTGGTTTGGGTTGGTCCTGGTTCAGTCCTGTGTGAGTCCTGGTTTGGGTTGGTCCTGGTTCAGTCCTGTGTGAGTCCTGGTTTGGGTTGGTCCTGGTTCAGTCCTGTGTGAGTCCTGGTTTGGGTTGGTCCTGGTTCAGTCCTGTGTGAGTCCTGGTTTGGGTTAGTCCTGGTTTAGTCCTGTGTGAGTCCTGGTTTGGGTTAGTCATGGTTCAGTTCTGTGTGAGTCCTGGTTTGGGTTGGTCCTGGTTCAGTCCTGTGTGAGTCCTGGTTTGGGTTTGTCCTGGTTCAGTCCTGTGTGAGTCCTGGTTTGGGTTTGTCCTGGTTCAGTCCTGTGTGAGTCCTGGTTTGGGTTAGACCTGGTTCAGTCCTGTGTGTAGAGCTGGGTTTCTATTCAAATTTCAAGAATCGATTCGATTCCGATTTTTACATTTCAAAATCGATTTTTTTCTGATTTTCTCAGATTCCATCCGATTTCGATCTGATTTTCGATTCGATTCGATCCGGGGGTTAATGTTATTAAAAATGAAAAATGTATTTGAACCGTTTCCTTCACTTCATGACTGTGTAGAGAAGCAACATATTAAAACTAGTATTATATCAATATTAAACAGCAAATCTTACAAGTATTGGTAGTTACTGATGGCTGGAAGACTGATGAAAAGGTTAAGGGTCAATCTACCTTCAAGAAAGATAATTCAGGACAATAAATGGAGCACATCATTGAGGTGACTACATCTGCAACAGTGGATTCCTACTGGGACACTAACCAGTGCATTATTATTATGCTTGAAAATAATTAAGAATTCACCCAAAAGCGGTTGCTTACCAAAAGCATTTTTATTTTAAAACTGCTCACACACTGCCAGTACTGAAACTGGAAGTATAAAATGTAAACGTTGAGCATTTTTCAAAAAAAAATTAAAACATTTGTAAAAAAAAAAAAAAATCTATCTTTGGACGTACGAATCAATAATCGGTCATTTTATGCAAATCAATTTAAAAATCGGAAAATCGATTTTTTTCAACCCAGCTCAACCTGTGTGAGTCCTGGTTCGGGTCAGACCTGTGTCCAACATGTTTGGATTGGATGGTTGGTCTCTGTTCTGTCACTCCTGACATTCTCAAAGGTATTGCACATATTTGTCTAGTTTTTGCTTGTCTTTAAATGAAAACATTGCTGACACGATCTAAACACAACGCACTTTCCCGCACGTGACAGATCCAGCGGTGTCTGCGCGAACATGTAGAATGCGTGTAGAATGCACGTAGAATCTCTACATGTGCAGGTCTCATAGTAAGCAAGCCTACCTACGCTTTTGGCAAAACGAGATCTACACGGGCGAATGAGGGAGGCCCAAAGGGCGCCCAGGTGCCCATGGGCACAGCGTTGGTGACCCTTGAAGTAAAGTTTTAGATCAATATTATGTTTAATTTACTACTACACAATTTTTATTTACATTTTGTTAAGTATTAATAATCTGAAAAAGCATCATATGTATGCAACATTTTACTTAATATTTAACTTAATTATACATATTTTCAGGTCATCAGCAAATCGTCAGGTTCTCCCGATGTGCACGAGCTTGTTTTGTCCAAAGCCTTATTCGAGAAAAAGGAAAAAAACAAAGAGGACACTTATAGCACGACCATCTACAATCGTAAAGTAAGTTGTGTTGTATGTATAATTCTTGTCTGATTTAAAGGTGCACAAAGTCCACAAAGTAACTTTTTCTGGTGGAGGGTGTTTTGTTTTGTTTTTGCCATAAAACATGCTGGATGCTAGATCAGGGGTGGGCAATTACTTTTCTCTGAGGGCCATATTCAAATCCAGGCAAGTAGCGGAGGGCTGGCCCGCGATCATTGGAGTGAAAAATAAATAAATCTATATCTACATCTATATCTCAAATATTAAATAAAATATCACTTTTCTGTCAAATATAGGCTATTGAATATATTATGAATTAATTTAATGTTATTTTTATACAAGCAGTGTTGGGAAAGTTCACTTTCTACATGAACTAGTTCACTTCATAGTTCACACATTTTAAAATGTACTAGTTTTAAACTAGTTATAGTTCATAATTCATAATAGTTCATAATTCAATTTTTTTTAACTGAGTTCACAGCTCCAAAAAATGAACTAGTTCAGTTCTTTTTTTCAATATTATGCTATAATGTTTCTAAATTATTTCCACAGCCCACATACAACCACAGGCAGCAATTATTTTATTAGTTTAATGCTGAAACTATGTCAGATTTCATCTTCATATCCAATTTTGAATCCTTACCTAACCAGGATTTACATTGAAGGGACAGCCTTCCCCAGAGGCACAATTGCACAGAAATGCAGATGACCTTATCATAAAACTCACGTAACTGGTCGTAGGGCGACTCTTGCTGCTCTGTTGCTGTCGCGTCCATCCTGCTTTTTGTTTTGATGCGCATGCGCAGCGCGGTGTGACACACGAAATCTCTGTCTGCAATAGCGCTATCGGCCTCTGCAACTTTGAAGCTCTCACACTTGCCAGGCATAGGCTCTTTTTGGGTGATTTTTGCCTGGAAGTCTCTAGAAATCTGACACCTTAATGAACGAAATTAAAAAGAACGAATGTGCCGTTCACAGACACCAGAATGAACGCGTTCACAGTTTCGTTCGTCGGCAGTAATACAGTACGTTCAGTTCACGTTCACCAAAATTATGAACGAGAGCCACATCTTGCCCCTGGAGCCAAGGTCAAAAAAGAAATATTACTTGGCATGTTTGGCGGGCCGGATTATAAAGACAAACGAGCCGTATGCGGGCTGTAGTTTTCCCACCCCTGTGCTAGATGGATATGTTTAATTATTTGCTGAAGAAACGGGTGGCGGACCTCCTGCCAGAAGGTTACATAGTGCACATGTACATTTTTGTTTAAAATGTTTATATTTGTATGTTTGGCTGTACGTGTAGCCGGGTGTGTCCACGCACTATAAACCGGAGGACAGTTTTCTGCATGACCTCATCGCAGAGGAATGTAAGAATGAGAGTTTCACTGCTGTTGTTATTACTGATGTCCTGCAAGACCACATACCATTTCTCAAGGAGGACTATGAAGTGTGGACCAGGCAGCTTGCGTGAGTTTTATTGCAGAGAAGTGTTTTGGTTTTGTTTTTTTTAAAGCTCCAAGCTCATTTTTGACATACTCTTGGCGTTGTTGCAGACACATCTATCACTATTATATACACGGGGCCAATGGGAACGTTCAAGGAGCAGTACCAAAATCAAGCATTACAGATTCAGAGCAGATCTCAAAAGTTGACATCCAGGTAAGTTGCTTTCAGTATTCCGTAGTCCTGTTTTTATTTTTGTGTCTTTTACACTTGCCGTTTTTTTAATAGATCACGATCCAAAAAAAAAAGAGTCCTTATGTAGTTAATCTCCGAGACATTGAGACGGACTTGCAGAGTTTGTACGTAAAGGCTGCCGTCTCTACATTTGAGTTCAAAGCCTGTACTAACCCAGAGGCAGGTGTTGTAGAGGGCATAATACGGTACCACCCCTTCCTGTATGACCGGGAGACGTACCCCGAAGACCCTGATGCCCCTAATGGTAAACGCAAAAGAGATTAGAAGCCCAAAATGTGATCAAAGCGGAATCATATGTAATTTTTATGTTCCCAGAATATGTTGAAGATGATGAAGATGACAGTAATCCTGACGGCCAAGCAAAAAAGCTAAGGAGGCCGGTGTTTGAATGCTATTGGAATGGACGTCTTATTCCATATACAGCAGTACAAGAGTAAATATAGTATGATTTACCCTAAAGACATTCCTGAAACTCTGTAAGTAAATGGTTTGTTTTACAGATTCGATTGGTGTAGCCAGCCTCATAAAGGATCGAAGGTGCCGGCTGAATGCTACAATCGCTTTTCCGGTGTGCTCTTCACAGATGACACGTTTAAAGTCACTGAAAACAAACTTACATTCATAGACCTGGAGCAGAAACTGAAAAACAAAGACACAATATTCACGTTTGTTATGAAGGGGCAGGTCAGTGAAGTTTTTTTTTTTTTCCCACTTTGTTGAAACGTACCGTTAACATTATGTTCCAACTCATCGTCCACAGAAACAAAGAATTAATCTCCAGAAGGAGTTTGTTCAGTGGCTACAAAAATGTCATGAAGAGTTCGACAAACAAGTGAAGTTTATGAACTACCAGGGCACAATCACACGGACTGACATACCAACCAAGAGGAACCAACATCCTTGGGCCACATTTTCATCCATGGAATGGGAAGGCAGACTTTACAAGACAGGCGATTATGTGAGCATATATATGTACATGTGTGTGTATTTTACTCTATTCTGTACACTCAGAGTTTAATATCAATTTGTAACAACAGGTGAAGTCTATAAAAACAAGCCCCATTTACAACGGTAAAGTGCATCGCTTCCTGTTGTTCGGAACTCATGATGATGATGGAGACGTGTATGGATGTGGAGGTCAGGTGGAAATTTGTTTGGTGAGTTGAGTTACTCTCATGTCAAAACGAGCCAAGGGTGAGTTAGTAAAGATTGAACTGTAAATACTAAATGTGACTGATTTTGCAGGAACCCAAAGGACTTTATGAAAAGACAAAAATCATACATGTAGCCAAACTTGACGGAAGTGCTACTGTTGAAGAAATCAAGAAGAGCATTAAGAATGACTCTGCAAAGTAAGTGATAGATGGTATAGTTTTATGCTGCAGTTGTCCTTGGAGGTCGGAACTTGGATTTTTTGCATTCCAGCATCAAGTTGGAAAAAAGATAAGCAATAGATCAGTGTATAGACTGTAACAACTAAAATCAAACAATTAAACCAGACTGTGTTATTACATTATCTGTAAGTTATCGATCAACATTTAAATCTGAATTTAGCTTTTGTTATCATTAGCTCTGTGTAGATGTTTGCAACATTAGCACAATAATGCATTTCTAACTGCAGAGGCTCAACAGCAGCACAGGAACAGCTTCACTGTCACTTCTCTTGATTGAGAACTATTAACATTATGTCAGATGAAAAACTGGCTTCAAACGCAGCCATGTTGGATTGGCTATCTCTGATAAACTCTGATATGTGTAAATGTACCAGTGTGAATTTACACGTTGGAACTCAGAAAATCTGAGCTCTGAGGACGACTATATATATATATATATTTATTTATTTATTTATTTATTTATTTATTTATTTATTTATTTATTTATTTATTTATTTATATATAATCTGTTGGTCTCATGTCTACCAGGCTTCCAGACAAACTTCATGTGCATTGGCCACACAAAAACCCATGGTCTGATAACACTTCTTGGCCAGCTGGAACTGTGTTAGGTAAATCCCATTTGGACCAAAAGTCAAACTTTATGCGAGTGTGCTGTTAACATTTGCTCTGAATCCTTCTCCTCAAAGGACCTATACAAGTAAAGATTCTGAATAAGAAGGGGGAGACTAGTGGTATGTCCAGGCTGCCATCTGTAGGACAAGGAGCGGGCAAAAGGATGTCAGTTGTGCTCAGATTAGTGCATCATGGTAAAATATCATTACACCTCTGGTTTTATCATCCTGGTTGATTTCTGAAAATGATCTTGAATCTTCTCAACAGTTCCTGATGGAGATCAAGAAATGTCCTCTCTGGAAGCTCAGCATTCATCCAAGTGGGATTTTTGGTTCAAAGGGATTGGTATACTGTCTTTCTTTCTTTCTTTCTTTCTTTCTTTCTTGTTTCTGTTCAACAAGAAAACATGGCACCTAAAAAGCCTTTTTTTTTTTCAAATAGAAAATATTGTGGCACTTGGAAAATATACATTGCATTTGATCACAATTCAAACTGAGACCAAGGCCATTGAATTTGGAGAAAGACTTCTTCCTCAATTTAAACTTGAATTTACCATCAAAGGCAAGTGAAAATATATTATAATACACTTAAAGGTGCCATAACATGCTTTTTTTCATGTTTCGTAGTCTAAGTCCTAAGTGTTTAATTGATAATAATAAGGGTTGTGCAACACCCTTAACATAATAGTTAAGAAATATCACCCAGACCTTGGACCCCCTCACCAACCCGGAAATGCAGACGGCTTGGTTTGATATTCGCCCCCACCCTTGCGAAGAGCGATCTGGCTCCCCCGCCCAACCCGTGACGTAGTCTCAGAGCGCGTGTGTGCCCCGCCCACCCGTGACGTAGGCCCCACAGCTGTGTGCTGTAAGCTCCGTGGAGCAGCGCGGAGTGAGTGAGAAAGAGTCTACTTTGAGACTGAATAAAAACTTGTTGATTCTACAGCGTGCGCAGAACAGATATATATATATATATATATATATATATGCTCTTATTTCCTGTTTTTTCGGTATCGGATAGAACTTCTCCCCGTTTATTTTCCCGGTTGCTGCCACATAAACCTTCACCATTGTGATAATAGTAAAGAGTGCGATATCATTAATGAAGTTTTGGGCCTCTTTGAGCCGTGTTTCCTCGTAAATCGAAGCAGAAAAACTCCGGAATGGCCTTGAAGGGAGACAGCAGCGCTGAGCTGGGGGGAAGGGGGCGGGAGGGGGGGGGGGGGGGGGGGTGAGGGGGGATGATGACGCGTGCTTGCCCTTATGACACGGTCTTGCCCCACCGCCCGTCAGTTTGGAGATTCGAGGAAAGGAGATAGTCTGTACTATAGCTAAACACTGCGGGAATCAATCAAAAAAACACTCTGGGTACATATATGAAGCACAAATAGCAATGTAAGAAGGTTAAAAGCTCTGAAAAGTCGATTTTGCATGTTATGGGACCTTTAAACTTAAATTTCAGGATATTCATCTTTTACCCCATTGATTGTTCTCTCCCACATTTTGCAGAGGGTGTGGCAGATCAGTTTGATGTGGCCAAAATGGACTCAACAGTTCGTATTGGAGTTCCTTTTGATATTTCGTTGCAGATTAAGGACAAACATGGCCATGCCACTGAACCTCCCCCGGATCTGAAACCCACGCTTAAGTGCAGGTCAGATTTTATATTATTAATTTGTATTTATACATATATTTCTCATTAATTTTGTTGTTATTGTTGTTTTTAAATAGCGGTTTAGATGTTGCATATGAACACGAGACATGTGGTAGCGACATAATTATCAAAAAAGTCAAAGCAACAGGAAAACTCAAGTATCATGTCGAACCAAATGTGAGTGAAAAATATCTGTTCAATTTCTTCATGCTTGTTTCATGCGTTTATTATTGTACTCTTTAATTGTGGTTTTAGCCGTTTGACCTAACGTTGACTCTAAATTTTGGCCTCGGAGACCACTCAAAAACATTGAAGATGAATGTACTTCCTGGTAAATGTTTTTTACCTTCATTTTTCTCTTCGAATGTGTCAGACTTGGAGAGACTTGACTTAGTTGTATATTTTAGGTTGCCCACACTCCATCCATGTAATTCCTGAAGACAAACCAATCGAGGTGGAAAACGGCAACACAGTTAAATTCAATGTTATGATTCAAGATGAGGCTGGAAACATCACTACAACACCAAAGATGACCGTTCGATGCTTGGTATGAATAGTTTTTTTCAAGCCTGTGTTCTGTCAGTCGATAAATACATTTAATTTTTTCTCTTTTGTTCTTTTTAGGTATCAGCATATCCACCAGCAAACATAAACTGCATGGCCGGAGTCGGTGAACATGTGACAAAACCGATCAACCTGTCACTTACCAAGGGCATGAAACAAATCCTTAAAGTTCGATTCAGCGTTCCTGTGAGTAATGAAACATCTTTTTAAGATTGACATTATTAAAGATTTTGAGTTTTAAAATTGTGCCGTCTTTCAGAGTCGAAGTGGAATAGAAGAAGTTGCACGCGAGCTGCTTGTGTTGCCCAGCAAAAGAGTTAATCGCATGACGGTTTATAAAAAGGATGTGGATCTTGAGCTAAAAAACAACGAGAGGATCGAATGGATGGCTGGGTCTGTGTTGGAAAATCTGTGCTTTATGCTCTACGATGAGGGCGATAGAAAGGTTCCCATCACGGCTGAGGTGGCTTCAAAAGTTAAGGTGAATAGGATATGATTAATAGTATAACAAATATAAAATAGTAGTCGGCAAATTAAAAATAACAATTGTTCAAGGTTAACTGGACTGGGAAGATGAATCTGGAAGAGTTGAAGGAAGGCAAGCTCCCTAATGTCACAGTACCAACCAAAGTTCAAGATAATCATTTTTACCAAGTGTCGTATCAGGACCAGAGTGTCTCGGTCTCCTTTACCATTGTGTAAGTTATTCATTCAAGCATCTGTTACCGGGCCCATGCATTCTAAGTTGCCACCCTAGGGCACTAGAACACTAGAACACTAGTACTTTATATGGAGGGTGTGTGCTCATTTCTTCTGCACTTCTTCCAGGCCTATTCCAGATGTGCCTGCAGGATTAAAACCTATTCTACCAAAATTCACACCAAGGCTTGGAGAAATTCTGCCTGAGCACATAGGTAAGCATGACTTGTGTCTTACCTAGGTTGATTAAAAGTGTTTGAGTGAACATTTGATAATCAGTCAGTTTTGCTAATAGTTCTAGCGCTTGTGGACCGATATGAAAATGTCACAAAGACAATGACACCCTCCAGTGTGAATGAAATAACAGTTGAGGCCGAGGGCCTGGACAAACAAGCTTTAACCTTAAATTTTGAGGTGAGTGCACAAATCTGTTCAAAGTTCATGTAAATGTTGCCCTTCATCATAATGGTGAGTGCGTCTTTGCTGTGTCAATCAGGAGAGTAGCGGTTCAGTTCTGGTGACTGGAGTGTGCTTCAGCTCTGGGACGCCTGGGTTCAGGGAGATGACTTTTACCTTTAGAAAGTTTACTGGCCATGTCAGATTTGAAGTGACAGCAGGAGTTCCTGCAAAGCTTGCACTTGTCAATGAGCATACCCAGGTCAGCACCAGCTGTTACTATATAAAAATATTTATTTTAGGCAATATTATGGTGCCCAATAATGTCACTTAATATTTTTTTTTTCCTCCCCTAGCTTATGCATGTCTTGAACGGCCATGGCATTCCCACACCATTTGTAATCCAGCTGTGTGACCTGTGGGGTAATCCCTCTCCAGATAAGAGGGTGGTGGTGAAAATTTCAGCCTCATCAGAATTAAAGGTGCGTTTCTCAGTTATGCAAGGTACACTAATTATCCCATGTGGTCCTTAACCTTTTTTGGGTTTATGATATGGCAGGTGAAAACGGATGTATTGTCCCGGCCAGTGGATGCAGAAGGGCGGGCTTCCTTCACTGTGACTGATGTGAGCGGACCAAAGTAAGAAGAAAAAGACCACAAGGGGGCGCTGGTTCATTAAATAATGGGAGTGTCTGCAGAGCCGCGGCGCGGCCGAAAAAGCCATGTTATTTTTGTGCCAGCCGCGCGCTGCGGCTCCTGAAACTGCGCCGCTATTTGACCGAGTTTTAGCGCCGTTTTAGACCGCGCCAGGTTAAGGTTAAGGTTAAGGTTAGGGTTAGGGTTAAGGTTGAGGTTAGGGTTAGGGTTAAGGTTGAGGTTAGGGTTAGGGTTAGGGTTAGCCATGAGGCTATAACGGGCTACAAGGGAAATGCCGCGGTCCCTGAAACTGCGCGGCCATTTGACCTTAAATAATACTGTTTGCTTCTTCTTCTTTTTTAAATCTATTTGACTAAAATTGGAACAAGCCTTACTACTGTAAGTAATGTGAAGACAAGTGTATAGTTTTAAATTCTTGCCTTTGTTTGAAGGGGATTGTATGAGCTGAACTTTAGAGGAAACTTTTTGAAAAGGCCAATCCCTGGACCATCTGTAAAGCTGACTGTCCTGCCTGATCCCAATAAACCCGTCAGCTTAGATGTCCAGTATGATGCAACTGCCACTTTTGTTGCTGGGGAATCCTTCCCTGGTATGTGACTGCTTACATTTCTACATGTGTTCATTTTGACTGTTAACTACAATTAGCTTCATGTTTGCACAGTATTTTCAGTGACAGTGATGTCAGATGAAGGCAGCCCAATAATAAACCAACAAGTTGTGTCTATGCTGTATTGGAAAGGAGAGCAGTCAGCAGAGGCCCCCACAAATACAGTACGTATCTCATCCATGTCAACAGCTATTAAGAGTCCAGCTGCAGTTGCTACAGTGTGGGTGGAGGTTTACCACCATTGGCTGCTGAGTGGAGCTCCACTCCATCACATCCAGTGCCAAAAGTTAAATACATTTAAACAAAACTGGGATAATTATTGATTTAAGATGATTACCTAATTAAGTGATTGGGTTAGGGGTTGCTGTTAGAACAGTAGACCAAACTGGTGTGGAGCTAGTGGAGCTCCACTCAACATGGCACTGCCCGTCGGCTGCAGATAGACCCTTCTCATAGTTATGGTACCAAGATGTTGTTATTAACCAAACATTATCCCCTTCAGCCATTTGAGTTTCAGTGCTGTGAACCCAAAGAGAATGAAAAAAAGGACACTTTTTATTTCAGGTATAATGGAAAGTTGTGTTGTTTCTAGTTTGTGTTTTACCCAATATGTAAATGTTATTTTCCTATTTGTAGAGAAAAACCCATCCCTGAACGTGTTGGAAAATATACTATCCAGTTCTGCTTACGTGAAACAAAAGACAAAATAGCACTCCGAAGTAATCAAGTATGTTAAATAACCTCCCTGTCTAAGCATGACTGAACTTATTTAAATGTATGACTGTCATGGTACAACATACTAAACAAACACTCTTTTGGTTAGATTGTTATTGATGTGGTTGCAAATAAGCCAATGAAGCTGGCTCCTGAAAATCTGCCGCAAACACAAGTTGTGTCTTACAGCAATGACATTGCCAAAAGAATCTTGGTGGAGAACATGACTCTGGTGATAATGGTGAGCCCTATTCATTAATTGTGCCTTTTAGTTGTACCTGATTTGTAAATGATATGCCTGTGTGTTTTTGCTGCTGTTTTTTACAGGATAAGTTTGGTAACCCAGCCGGTCAAGGACTGAACGGGAATGTTGACATATGTATAAAAAACGTGAACAGCAAGAGCATAGAACAACTGCCTTTGTTTGAAGATGAGACGAACTGTAACATTAAGCTGGAGAATGGAACGGCTCATGTGTCTGTAAGTGTATTTCTCTTTACAAGGAATAACACAAATGTCCTTTAGTGAATATCTGAACATGAATTTGTGACAGACTCTAGCAATAAGGAAGAAAAGTCCTGGGAAACATGGGGTCATGTATATGGTCCTTTTCAAACCCATTCTTTCCTCGAGTTTTCCTGGGAATCTGGATGCTTATGAGTTTCACTTTGGCTTTTCCAATGGTAAATATTACCCTCCCTTTTTTCTATCTTTTATACTGCATTTTTACCAAAATATAATTTCTTATATTTAAGATGAAGAGAATCAGAAAGAATTTATGGCATTGTCCAGACAAAAGAATAGTATCAAAGAAGCTATTACCCGGATAAACGATGAACAGGAAATCCGCAAAGGCATCATCAAAGAGCTCAAAAGTATGACACGCATTTAAATGATTGTTATATTGTTTTGAATCCATTTTTAATATCGTGATTGTTTTTTAATATATACTAGAGCTAGTACAAACATCATGTGAGAAAGAGCTTGCTCTTCGAAATGAACTCAAAAACAAGTGGGATGTGGACATACCCGAGAATGCATCTGTAATATATTTTCTAGTTTAATCATTGACCTCATGTGCATGTAAAAACTCTTTATTCATTTCATCATATATTTTACAGATTGAAACATTGGATGAAATCCTGAACGCGAAACAGCTTGAAGCTGAAGGGATTCTTAATACGCCCAGAAGAACTTGTAATATTCAAAACCATGAGGGCATAAACATTTTAGGAAAGGTAACATTATACTGCTTATTTTAATAAGTTACATTCATGTTCTCAGATTTGATGATTATTATTTATCAGAGATTGGCTCCACAAATGTGTCATGTTAATCCTGTGTCTTAAAAGTCTATCAATTGACAACAATTACATCTTTGAGGTTGAAAAATGGCCCCACTTTCTTAAACTATTGTAAATTTAAAAATATCTGTCCTTTATTGTGTACAAACAGGTGGGTACAGTAATTCTATTCAAGTAATATTATTTTGAGGTACACTTTTAAGTAAAAGCAGAAAGTAGCACTCCAAGAAGATTACTCAAGAGCAACATATTGGAAAAAATACTACTTAAGTAGTGGAGGGACCAAACCTTAAATAATCCTTCAAATCATATACGGTAATGATATTGTCAACATGAAGCTTTTGTCACTTGTAGATCTAGTCACAGTAGGAAGAGGAACTAAAGCGTTTACTCAAATAAGAGACTGTTACTGTACTTAAGAGTAAAATTATGGTACAGTACCTTTTTTTTTTTTTAAAGTCACGAAATAAATGTAGTTCTTCCCACCTCTGACGACAGAAGTGTCAGTTTTTGTTTCGTGTGGATAGACTCAATCAACCAATCTGCAATCTGAGTTAAACAGCAAATTCCACAACACAACTTGGACTTATCCAAATATAAGAATATTGATGTTACGTGAACGCAACTGATTATTGATTTTCAGCGTCGTTGACTGTTTTTGTTTACAACTCAAGTGTCCAAGAACAAAATCACAGGGAAATAATTTTGCGTGCAGGTTTGTCACTTGGCGCAGGTGAGTGATGATGCTGACGCATGGGTGATCTCTTGGCACATCAGAGGTGACATGGACTGTGTCGTCACCACCATAACCACAGCTGCATGTGAAATCTATGACCTCACGCATGGCAGGCAGCAGGTTCTGCCCCTCGAAACAATCAACTCTTCTTGGAGGAGGTATGTTTATGCAACCATGTATGTCAGGCTTACTCAAAGTGAAACTACGAGATATTGTCTGGGCTGCAGAGCCTCGATCCCCACGTATTTTGACTTGATTTGGGAGAGTTCACCCGGTCTCGTGTTAAAACTCTAAACCAACTGCTATTACAGCAAAAACACTCTTTTATTAGAGGGGAGTAGGAAAAGGAGAACGGAGAAAGAGGAAAGGGGAGCGGGTTAGAGAGGACTGGCTCTGGTCCCGTGTGTGTTTTTAAAGCTAATTCATTGAAGTTGACCCCTGACTATCTGGAGTCATTTTAGGTAATGGCAATACCAAAATAAAATTTGCAATGTTTCACAATTTGTTTAGTACAGAAAAGAACTAGCCTAAATAAATGCAAACGATGATGATGCAAACGCCTAAAATGTCTTTAAACCAATGAATGTTTATTAATAATTAAATTAAATAGGGTCCGTGGGAGTGGAATGGTGGGTGGGGGAGAGGTTCCGTTACAATGATGTATGCTACACATCCATGCTATACCGGCTTATGTGTGATTTTCAGACCCTTGCCATCATTACCCCACATACAACATGGTCGCTTACTTTTCAATCCAACGGGAAATCCGGAGTACGCTGCAAATGTTCTAATTCACCCTAAAAACCAAGCGCAGTGTGAGATTCGTGAGTATAGAGGAGATTCATTTTTGTGAAAACAATTTGGGACAATGTCAAAAACTGATCTACATAATTTCCATGCAGTTTTTAGAAACCTTCTCGGGAAAACCATTTTGATTGATGATCTGGACTCTGCAAACCTATACAGACAGTCTGTAAGTCAAATGATTTTGCATTAAGAAAAGAGGACTGTGTTCAGTATTATTTGAATGTTATTCATATGCTTTGATGTGCAGGTGGTGAGAAACAATATTCCGTGTCCCACCATCCTCACCAGAAATGGGGAGAAGGTCAACGCCAATGGAAAATTTGGTGGTGCACAGAACAGAGCCCCACGCCCGAACCAGCTGCATTTGTTCGCGGCCCCACTTCCTGAGTGCTACTACAGCCTTACAAATATTATAGGTGTTAAAGTGGAACATTTGTTTAATCCACTTTTAGTATGTAAGTAATGTAGTATTATAACCTCTTAATCTGTTCCATTTAGATCTACTCACTCAGTATTCAGCTGCTCTGAAAAAAAAGCTAGAATTTAAATTGGACCTCCAGAAGGTGTACACAGAACATGGGCCTATAATCCAGCAGAATCGTCAGTCTTTGGGAGGATATGAACATCAACTGCAAGAGATTGAGATAAAACTCGGTATGACAAATGACAAATGAAAGTAACAGACTTTTATTTTTCTCTAACAATTATATTGACGTTTATTTCTTCAGCGACCCCACTTAAGACCATGAAAAGAGCATCTTACTGCTGTGGAGAAACGTCGGGCGAGACTGGCAAACGAGCAAAATTGACATCAAGATAAAGCCTAGTTTCGTTTCATTTTTTTCTTTTTAGTTTTAACATTATTTTTAATTGTGTTATATTTTTTTGTAAAAAATGGTTTGATGTAACCTTTTATTAAAAAAACAGAACATAACAAAATGGTTTGGCTTGTTTCCTTTTTATAGTTTACTGACGAACTGCCAAATGTTGAGCATGTGGTTCTTGTGTGTCCTGGAGGTGCAGGGCCAGGGGAGGGGAGCGGGTGTGGTGCTTGGAGGGGGCTTAAAACGTCACATCCAAAGAGCTGCAGACGCTCCAGCTGCGCTCACTAAACAGAGAGAACTGCGCACAACTGCAGCGGCGCAATGAAGAGCGCACTCCATTACCTCCTGGTGACTTTACTCCTCATCAGAGCGTCTCCTTTTCAATACAACATTTTCCAGGGAAACGCTTATTCTGGCTCTGAATCACGTCATAGGAATAAGTGAGTACCAATTGCAGTACTTATTGGCTGAAGGTGTAATGGTGGAGCGGGCCTCCATAAGAACTTTTGTGATGTTACTTTTGCAGAAACTGGTGTGCGTTTGTGGTGCAGAAGAACGTGAGCTCTGTGGTCACTGGCGGAACCGAGAGCTTCGTGCAGCCCGAGGTTTTGCCCTGCCCGCCAGAGATCCCGAACTGTGCGCAGCAGGTGATGTAAGTGATCCTTTTTAGAGAAGACCGTTAGATTAAATCGACTCAATGATTGAACATGTTTTAACTGTAGATCTTCTATGTATTACGCGCTTTTATTGCAACTGGCCACTGATGAAAGCTTATGAATCCCCCTTCTCTCAAAACGAATGGGCAAAATGGCACTATTTAGAATTTGCTTGTTGATTGTTTAAGTCTGTGGTTATAAATTGTACATATAAAAAAAACACTTTATATTTTAGTTTAGTTTAGTTCAGCAGACAAAGACAAGTTTCCCTTTTGGCAGATACCGGACACACTTCAGGCCCATGTATAAGATTGGCTACAAGATTGTGTCTGAGCTGGAGTGGAGGTGTTGCCCGGGATACCAGGGTTATGACTGTAACGAAGTCAAAGACCCAAGCCTGCTGTCAACTGGCCACTGGCCCTCTTCAACAGGTCAAATCCCAGTGCCACAAGGTGAAAACAAAACTTTAGAATGGCAACGTAATCAAACAATTTACTATTTTCTTCCTATCTCGTAGATCCACAAAGGAACACAGCACATCCATGGGCAGCTGATGGACGGTTTCCAGCTCATATGGATCACAGGCCTTCATTTGGCCATGCTGGAGCTCCAAATCCTCGACGCTTAGATGAGGAGGTGCAACATCTCTCCCAGATGGTCCTGGACATGCAAGCCCGGATGACCGACATGGCCTCCAGCTTGCGAGTGGACTTTCAAGAGGATGCAAGTAAAATGCTGGTGTCCTTGTTGAATGACCTCAGACAGCCTGCTAGCGCTCGCGGCGCCAACACGCAGACTGTCCAGCTCCAGGAATTCTCCTTTGAGCCAGGGACGCGGCCCATGGACGAGGTCATGAACAGGATCAACCAGGTCAGCGGAGATCTGGAGTCCAACACTAATACTCTGGATGACCTTGTGGATCGGGTCAACCGGCACGATGGACAGATTCGTCTGCTGATGGCGCCCGCAGAGAAGCCTATTGCTACGCCTTGCCCACATAAGCCTGACCTACGACCCTACCTGGACGAAAAGATCAGAGTTTTGAGGGAGGAGCTGATGGAAGGCATTGATATTAAAATGGCAGATATGAAAAACTCTTGTGAGTACAAAATGATGTCTGTCCAGGAGCTGTGTGAGAGTCAGGAGTCCCACTACCTCAGCCTGACTGAACTTATGGATTCAAAGGAGTCTGACCTCCGCAATGAAATTGAACAGCTGAAATCAAAGCTTGAAAGAGATGGACAAGGGCAGTCTGGAAGTTCTTCTATGCCGGACTCACTTGTGGCTCGAGTGGAAGTCATAGAGCGTTGCCTAAACCTCTCTGAGAAGACCGGGCAGTGCGTTTCTAAAGCAGAACACTTAAGTACAGAACAGTCACAGGCATTTCAAGATCTGAAGAAAACTGTGGAGGCAAAGTTGGTTTCGATGCAGGATAGATTGGGCTCCTTTTCGGTAAATGCAAAGACAGAATCTTCACCCGGTTTTCATCCCGCTCATGACATGCCACTGGACAAAGCCAAAGTTAACTTCACGGAAAACACAATTCACAATTTACAGAAAGGCTTAAATAAAACCGAGGCTAAAATAACAGCCATGGAGAAGATTCAACAAGACCGCCAGACAGATTTAGACGCCCTCAAAATGACTATTTATCAAAAACTTGAAGATATGGAAATGTCCGTTATCAACAACAACCTGAGCTTTGAAAATCTTACCAACGATCTAAGATCTGTAAAAAATGACCTTGAAACTGCCAACTGCAAAGAAAAAACAAAAGAAGGCGGGAAGGAGCTGGATCGCCTGGGCAACCGTATGGTGGTTGTTGAAGGTTTATGCAGCAAGCTGGAGCCCATCTCTAACAGTCTCCAACGGATCAAAGATGGCCTGAACAGACACGTCACCAGTTTGTGGAGCTGTGTGGACCAACTCAACGGCACGGTGAGGTCCCAGAGCAGAGACGTGGAGCAGCTGAGAAGAACCTGCCAGAACCCAGTCACCAAAGATCTGCTGTCGTTCCCCACCAGCCCTCCCAAAAACACAGGTATATCACATTCTGTATACATTATTCATTATTTGAATCCTAGTTTTGTTATTACAGTTTGTTATTAGCCTTGTTCACTGTGCAGAAAAAGCTGATTCATTGAAGACACATGGTTCGATTTTCATTTTCCCCCTTGTATCATTGAGCAATGTTTTGGCTTCGAGACATGTTAGTCATTTTGGCATCGTGCGAGCAGGGCCCGTTCATGCACGTGTTTTTGTGGTCATCACATGAGAAGAAGTATTATTTTTACAGCGTTGCATTGTGGATGTAGTGGAAGTATACCCGATGGATGCTGGAGACGCTGCATTCTTGGCATCTCTCGCGCGTTATGATGCCACAGAGACTTTGCTGAGCTGCGAACGTGAACGCTCTCGGTGTTTACAGCCCGGGAGCATCCTGTGGAACTGCCTCTGCTTTGTGTTGTGTGGCTCTTTATGGGGCAGGTGACAGAGCATATGGTCAAATATTTGTACGCTATGTTTGAACAATATTTTGCATTAGATGTCCAGTGCCAGGAAAGGGATGTTTTGATCGTCCCTCCTCGTTTACGCTTATCTGAAGACACTGGAAAATGCAGTCCATTACAGAGACAAGTTGAGACCACTTATCAATGCTGCACTCACTGGGGCTCCCATTTTAGATTCAAGAGCCTTGTTTATATTAGCACTACTGCTCTTAAACTCTTTCGTCCACTGTTCGTAGCCAAGACCTCTCCTTTTGTCCATGTCAGTTAATTCCAAATATAGAGTTTCCTTGGTTCCTTAGTTTGGATTACAAATAAACACCACAAACACGTGAAGCTCAGGGGTAATTTCTCCTTGTGTTTGCTGTGATGTCATACCAGTAGTTAACTCCTCAAAGCAGGAGGTCAAGGAAAAGAATACACAAGTGTTGGATTCCCTGTAGTGACGAAATATTTCCATTACAATGCTCTTTTTTTAGGTTATTTTTTTTTTTTGGGTGGGGGGGTGTTTTCAAGTACACCCGAGACTTGTGGGGTATGTTTTTTACATTTGGACAAATAGATCATCCTTTAGGTACACTGCATACTGTTTGCTCAGAGTTTTCTAATTGGGATATTGGATTAATTGATTGACCAACTTGCCTCTGAAATGTCGTAGAAGTTAGTTCTGACACAGACATGTACCTTGTGGCTGTATGAATGATGCATTTGTTAATTGTGACTAACTATATTACTCATCAGCAAAGGATTAGGGCTGACCTGATCAACTTCCCACAACACAAAAGATTGTCTTTACTGTTTAAGATTCCCCCAGGGCACGTGATGTGAACATACACACACCTGAAAGAAAGTGCAAAATGGACCGGATTCCCCTGTAATATTGATTTACTCCACAGTTGCATACAAATAGACTGAAGCTCATTGTTCATTCACTTCAGTCATCTGTAAACTGCTTGTGTAGCAACAGCTGCCCTGAGGCTGATTGGCAGAGACATGCCTGCTATTCTTTGCTTATAGCCTCTCCAACAATAATTCACTCAACACGGGCAAAGCGGGTGATATGAAGCACACAATTCTTTGTTTGAAATCGTCATTGATTAACTATGTGTTGTATGGCTGTAATTATAATAATGAATCCATTGCCATGTTTCAAGAGGGTGACTCATGGCCCACAGTAAAGGGAAGTCCTCTGTAATGTGGAAAGTGTCCTAAAGCACGGAGTATAAACTACTGACTGTGGTGGGCAGCCGCTGTATCTTACTACTTCAACTGGAACTCACTTCTTTAGGCTTCACACTCTTGTTTTCAGACTTCCATCTTGTGCTTTACCATTTTCTCCCTGATCTGCAGTCAAAAATCAGTTTTGAAGAACCCCATCAAAGCCACTCTGTGGCATGCCGTGTTTTATATGAAGGCTGCTTTAAGCAGAAGCAATGCAGACTTGTAAATCCCATACACGTGTACCTCAGCAGCAGCAGACCTGTCCCCTCTGGACTTTTACAGGCCCCCAGCCCCCTCACTCCACATGCTGAGCTTAATAGACACACACTTTTGGCCAACGTTTGGGCATTTTGCAGGTGGCCAGGCCATGGTGTTCTGGCCTTTTAAGAGCATGTTTAACTCCAGCGTGGGAAGTTGTGCAGACCTCGAGCCAGTGAGAGAGATTTGTTGATAAATTCCATTCTTTAACTCAGCCGTAGTTCCCGGGAATGTAGTGGCACGTGTAATTAAGAGATCATCACTGTTTGATTGGTCTCTGGAGGAACTGTTATTTTCTCCCATGTAATGACGGGCTCCTCAGTCGCCCACTGCTTTGCCACTATGGACTGTTGAAGTATCAGTGAAGCAGCAGCACTACAAACACAGCTGCATGTGCGTCGGAGCTGGTGGTGTACTGTTATAAAAACATACTTAAGCTTTACCATTGTTTTGACTTACCTTTGGATGACTCTGTGGTTGTGTGGTCCGGTTTTTATTTTCTAATTGAATTTGTTTGTGTATTGCGATTTAATGTTTTTGCTCTTTAATATTTACTGGTTTTGTTTTAGGATTAGTAAAATGAAACTGCTTTTTTGTATAATTATTGTTGCCACTCTGCACTTTGTCTCTACAGAGATGTAATTTCTTGCGCTCAGTTGCTGCTCTTTGTACTGCTTAAACAATACCTTGGCCTGGGGGAAATAATGTATGATACATATTTGATTGAAAAGTTACATAGTGCACCTTTTTAAAGAACGAGTTGATGCATGTGAATTACGACTTCAATCTTAACCTGGTCTTTGACTTGTGCTTTTATAAGAGTCAAATTTGCATTGAAACTGGCCTCTGACCTTGTAGCTCATGGCTTATCCCTCCCCCGTCTCCTCCTGTTTAGCGGATGATGTCACAGGACCTCCTCAGGCTGGACCAACAGGTGAGCGCTCTCTGCCTAAAATGACTGTGATGGAGACTGGTGAAGCCGGCCCCCCTGGCAAAATGAGCTTGTCCCAGTTACCCAAAGGTGTAGATGGCAGCATGGAGCCTGTACAGGGCTATGCAGGGGCCCCAGGTAACATCCCCCCCACGCACACACACATTCATCCTTAAAATCTGTAAGCATTATGTATACTTGGTATAATTTATGTTTATTTTATAGCTTCTCCAGACAAATCTAGTGAGACATTAAGGCCAGTCCTCCCAGTGGTTTCAGGTATACTGTATATACTATATGAGTCCAAAGTGTCTGTTTTTATTATGTTTTATACACCTTCTAGGAGTCAAAGTTGCAATAAAAAAAATCTATATCCAAATAAAATGCAGTAGGAGGGCTACAAAATGATTCCCACTAAATGAAAATACATTTGTCTTAAAGCAGTCTGTGTAATCCACATGTATCTATGAGTGGATGAAAAGAAAAACCTTTCCTTAAAGCATGATTTTAAAAAAGATTGCAAAGAAAGAATTTGCAACCCATCAGTAACATTTGTATTTGTTAAAACCTTTGAAATCTGTAAATTAATTCAGATTTGGAACATATCACCTTTTCAAGTTTCTCAAATATTAGTAGTAATTGCTGTACTTTTAGCACCAAAAGATTTTATGTTAAGAGATAGGTATGTATTTTATGTAATTTCACCCAAAATATCACCCATTTGCTTCTCAACCGTCAATGCACGTGTGTTTTTTCAGTTGAGAAGATTGCATTCTCTGTTGGCCTGACTCTCACCCCTTTTCTGGGAGACATCAGTATTATACAGTTCAACAAAGTGCTGGTCAATGATGGAGGAAACTATGACCCTCACACAGGTAATCCCCGACAGTATGTCCACACTTAATATTGAACCCACAGAGTTCAGATTCATATATTCTTTATCTTCTAATCCCACCCTAGGTATCTTCACAGCACCCATCGCCGGGCGTTACCTGGTGAGCGCTGTGCTTGCCCCCCAGCGAGGGGAAAAAGTGGAGGCCGTCCTGTCTGTGTCAAACCACAGCATTCAGAAACTAGACTCCTCGGGGTTCTTCTCTGGAGCCACAGAGACACGTGGAGCCTGTAACTGCAGCAGTGTGGCCTCACTCAGCCTGGTCCTGCCTCTCAAACAGGGAGACCGGGTCGGACTCGTACTAACGGCTGGCAAACTGGCCATTTCAGCCTCATCTGAGATCTTGTCCTCTTTTAGTGCTGTGCTGCTGTACGCCACTCCAGCCAAGCGGTAGTTATTCACTCTGTGCAACATGGAAGGTTTGAATTGTTCATCTGAGTCCCCTGAGTTAAAGTGATGCCCACTCTGACAACAGTTAAGGATGGTCTGTAACTCTACAGACAACATGTGCAGTTAGACAGAAATAACACATTTCAGTTCACATTAGAATTCTTACAGACCAAGGTATAATTATCTCTTGTTGTTTTATATCAGTGTAGTTCTCAATATTTATTTTCACTACATTCAGCCTGTCCAGGGACGACAGGGTGATATTAACACTTAGCTACAGCCTGGTACAATGTATCTCTCCTGTTAAGGGTAATGTATATTGTGCACTGTCCCTGTCTCAATAAAGATATAGAAATGAATAAAATTGGCCAACCCCATATCCAACATGCCGGTGCCATTGGTGAATCTCCCCAAGCCTAGCTTCATAAAGTACTGTACTCTTACTCACAAGTGAAGAAACCGTTTTATTAAACAGTCAACATATTTGTAAGAATTCTACAAAATTCTTACCGTACTTAAAATTTAACATTTTATCAAAAGTATAAGCGAATATCCTTATGACTATTAAAAGGCAGCAGCATTTTCTCAGTTGAAATGATCATGCAAAGCTTGGAAAATACCTCCTTTTTACTGTGAGCTCTTCACATAAAGTTTAACTTTCATGGAAAGAATATATTTTGTACTAATATGAAGTAAATTAGCATTAAGACGAGCAAAGGCTGAAACAACATACATCACATTATTGTTCTTGCACTGGCAGAATCTAATACAAATACAAAACCATTTAAAGACATTTTAAAAACATTTTGTTCCAGTGTACCTACAGTGTAAGTTACTATAGCAGCAGTATCAGTTCTCTTAATCTGTCACATTTATGACATAAGAGCATTTAATTAAGGCCTGAATATACCCAGCTTCTACTTTGTTTGCAACTGCTAAATGGATGTAGTTTGTGTGTGTGCTGATACTAACATGTAACACCAACACCATTTCCTGCTAAAGTGCATACTTCATGCCTAAGTGCGTGCATGTGCTGGGCTGTGTCAAAAATGCCCATCCAGATGTCAAATTCACTTAAACTCAAGGGATTCACATTAGTTCTGCTCTTAGGGTGTATCCAACTCAAACCCTTATAACGTATAATGCTTATTGACACTGTATTTCTGTATTAACAAACACTATGGTGTAATAACCTGAATACAATTCCAGCTGTCTGCCGTGTTCATGTACATACTGCATTGTTTTAATACCCGAGCTCCTCAAAGCACACTTGGGGAATGGGCTGCTTCCAGAAACAGAAGGAGCTGAACTCTGGGCAGCAGAATGTGGCATTGTGTTGTGTGTTTCGTAAAGGGAAAACATGCTCCACCAGCTCACTGAGGCGACTGTATCTGAAGGGGAAAAAGTTGAACAATAAGCCTTTGTCTGAGGAACGGCTGACAGACACGATGCTAAGTGCTTTTATACTTACGACGTTTTATTGCCTTTGGCCAGCTCAAGGATTAACTCTCCTTTTGGGTTCACAGTGAAGATACGGCTGACAGGAACACCCACTTTCTTGTAGGCAAACACATCCTTAAGGCAGACAAGAAAAACTATATAGTTCAAAACAATAATTGGATTGCTGTTTTTTATGTTTTACTTGTAATGAATAAAAATGACAAATACTTACATTGTCTCTGTTCCCAAAAGCTGCATAGAAGGGATGAGTGTTTGAACAGAACAGGTTCTTTATGTCTGTCAGGCATTCGATTTTGAACTTTTCTGGCTTTTTTTCAATGACTTCCCTTTAAAAGAACCAAAAGTGATTATCCCAGTAGAACTCCTTAAAGCATAGTACATCCATGATACAGCTTTACTATGGCCCTCAGGGGACATACCTGTGGAAGGCAGAGAAGAGACTGCTGGGGGAGAGCATGAGGGGCCCCTGAGGCAGGAGAGTTCCTCTATCATTCACCCAATGCAGATATCCTCGTGTCATGTCGGCCATGCCGATGGCCCGCGCTGAGCAGTACAGAAATTTATAACCGTTCCTTTGGAGGAGACACATTCATTAGGTTAACTCCCACTTGACCACATGATTTATGAATTTAAACAACATTCTAAACCACACAAGTCTTACTCATGCACTGAGTTGTAGAGTTTAGCAATGCCCTGATGCGTCCAGTCTTTCCCCAAGTGAGGAAGGATGTGCCCAAACACATCTGATCTGGTGGTCACATACAGTCAGCGTCAGTGACAAAGAATAGCATTAAAGCATCAAATCTGTATTCATACATCGAACGTTAGTTACTTTGTGATTGTGCCATCAATGTCAGATATTATGACCTTGTCGTCCCAGTTCCACAGGTAAATGGTGCCCTCGCACCGACATGTGCCCTGGTACTGAGTGGTTATGCTGAATGTAACATCATTGGGCCCCTCCCTCAGCTTCAGACGACTCTGCAAGAGGCGCATAGTGTCCTTTGTTATGGATGCCATCAATGAGGATAGGGAAATGTTAGAATTTTTTTACTATTTGTTCAGAGGACAGACGGAGGGACTTCTTATAGGAGGGAGCTGAGGACGGTGCCACAGACTCACACTGCACACGCTCAGAAGTCAAAGCAGGAGCCACAGTATTAATCTCCTTAGTTTCCTCATCACTGGACCACTCTGTCATTTTTGTTCTGGAAGAAAAGAAGTGCAAACTGTAAATGGTTGTGATTGTTCAGCACCACACTGCTCCTGTCAATTTGGGTAAATACAGCATAGTAACCACTAGAGGGCACCAGATTATTTTAGAATACTTTAGAATACTCTAAAAGGCAGTTTGCAGTTGAATGTGTAATCCACCCTGCACAGGGCATGTTGTGGCCCACCATTTGACAACACTGTTTAAAATCAGAGGTGGACCAGTAAGAAAAAGTGACTCAGAATCTCTAGTGAAGTGGTCAACTCGTGTATCAGTGTTCACATTTGCACAGAACAGAACCCCCCTGACCTTGCATGTTAACCAATAGTGTGCGTGTAGTTCTGTGTCTGCCCACTCACTGTGTTTCTGGGGCCTGTTGAAGGACCAGGCTCTCACTGGTCAGCGACTCCTGCCTCTCTAATTTGGGTTCTGTTGACAACTAATGATAAAGGTCAGATATTAGACTTATAGAAGCATCAGAGCAAAACTATCAGCAATGATGCAAAACAATTGTCCAGAAACCAGTTCAGGTTTGACTTCATTTGTAATGCAAAGCCCCACCTGCTTTACACTACTCTTTCTCCAAAACCACCAGCGCCCAGATTTTTTAGGCATTTTCTCCTTCACCCACGCCTCCTCTGTAGCCTGCCATTCAAAACAAAGATAATTCACTTTATTTTCAATTATAAATACTTACGGCCTGCTGTAGATAGCGGCAATACCTTTGGCAAGTTCTTCTGGAACGCTGTCATACTGAGTATCAGTGGGGCTGCCAGGGTCCAGTTATAGTATCTGAACAGTGAGTCTTTGTTCAGGTGAATTGTTTCAAAGGACGCAATGTAACATCAAAAGCATGATTTAATCACCTGTTTGCAATTTTAACCACCAAATTTGGATTGTCAATAATTGCTGGATTCTCTACAAACTCATTGTAGGTGATGAGGTGCTCCATGAACTTATCTGCAAATAATGATTGTGTTACATTGACCAATTGCATGGCTTCCAACAGCGTTCATATAAAGTGGAGTGATTACCTTTGCAAATCTCTGAGTTCTCACTAATGCCACCGCAGAGGGACAGGGTGACGTCGGGCAAGTCTCCTGCTGAATCGGACAGACATTCGGTGCCACTGTCTGCGGCAGCACTGCCCACCGACTGAGGGGACTGGGACCCCGAGCACCCGCCACCCTCCACCCAGTGCTTAGGCACCGGCTCCGACTCACTGCAACACAGCACAGGTCAACTCTACAGCACAGGTCAACTCTACAGCCAAGAACTGGCACACACTTCTAAATAGATGCTGTTTGACTCAGTGACTCATTATGGCTACAGACATTGCTGCATTGTTTATACCTTTTAGGAAAATAGAGAGCCAGAACATCAGGATCAAGTTTATTCAAATCATCGAGATAAATGTCTTCTGGTCCCTGATGCTGGCTGCGTTTTCGCACACCTAAGTGAAACACAAGACAGAGGAAGTGGAAGTGTAAAACGTGAAGTCAGTATTTCTCTCACTGTAGAACAGCCTCAGACAAACTCCTCAAACCACATCCTTTCTTTGTTTCTTGCTCTAATTAGACAAGTAGTAGACATAAACCTGACCACAAACTACTCTCTGTACAATGACTATGTTTTACACTACCTTTCTTCTTTATTGGCGAGTCTGTGGGGGAGGATTTTGTGTCAGGGCTTATAGTAGCAGCTGAGTCTCCGATCAGATTCATGCCTGCGCTGTTCCTGCGACTGGGTGGAGAGGAGGTCCAGCGTGTCTTGCGCACAGCTTTGGAGTGGGCATCAGAGTTAGCAGGAGCCTCTTCTGAAGATAAGCTTGTTGGTGTCCCGCAGAAAGGCTCCGACTGTGACGAAGCATGATGCAGCTGGTCTGCTTTCATGGGTCGAGGTTCTGGTTTCACAATATTGCACACGTTGTTTGACTGCGTCTCGTTTCCTCTCGTTTCTTCCTCCTCCATCGCCTCAGAACTCAGAATCACTCGGAAATGGGTGTTTTCTGAGGGAGTTATAGTCAGTGGCATGGGCTCTGTCTTGTCCTTCTTATTCTGCACAGAAAAACAAACATTTTAAACACATTAATAATTTACCTGCCGTTTTAGTGTTGGTTGAAACTTACCCGTGTGGACTCTGGAAACTCCCCCCAGGTCCACTGCATGTGCACGTCCCCTCGGAGCAGGTTTTCTGTGGGCTTTACCATGAGCTCTGAGTCACTCTTTGGGGACATTGGCTCGGACATGTCCCTGCTGTAAACACATTAGTCAGCTGTTGTGGGCGAGTGTCACCTTTTTAAACTTGTAACTCTTATCCTCTAACACAAAAGTCGAGCTGTCACTCATACTCAGCGCAGGGGGTCCAGTCTCCATCAGAGAAGGGGTAACTGTCCCATTCCAGCCCGGTGAGTGGTGTGTGCTGCCTGTGCTCGGCATTATCCTTCATTATGGATAGTGAAGACGTCCTGAGAGAAAGAAGCACACAATAATATAATGCCCCTGTCTCAATTCTCTTTGCTCACATCCTCCCTAAATTCCTCCGCAGGAAATGGACAAAGGAGACACAGCGAGGAGAAATGCAGACATGAGCTGATGGTCAAAGGGACAGCCTTTCCTCACGGGCTGCTCTGACCAAAATGACCCTGTTTTATAGTATTATTCTAATACTTTTACATACAAGTCAGACCAGCATCTTTGTTTTAGGAGTTTGAGTTTTTTTGTGGTTGTCACATTTAACAAAGATGAACAAAGAGTCGTGACAACCTCCCTGATCCATTGCTGTTCTTGTACTTGTGCTGTTGCCACAATACAAACTCTGCACTGCGAGACAAAGTCGTCTTATTTTATCTTTGGTATATTGGTACTGTATTTCTGAGCTTCGGTATACCACATTTATATGGCACATTTAATTGACAGCTGAAGAATTAAGGAATTGAGAAGATGATGTATTTACCGTCCGTGTGGGGTGCGGTCTTCATCTGAGCTCAGCTCTGCCAGCTCCAGCTCTGCTGCAGGGCTGCTCTCCTCTTTCCGGGGCTCCACCTTGTGTTTTCTCCTGCGTCTCTTCTTCTTCTTGACCGCAAAGTTGGAGAAGGACAGGGGGTTTTCGCAGGATGCTTCTCCCAGACTCCCAGTACCCTCTGCCCTCAGGCTTACACATCTGGCCTCCCTGCTCCTCGAAAGATCCTCTTCTGTTGGGATCGGGGAAGTCACCAGGTGGGCCGGGACAACCTCCTTAATTAGTAAGAGTAATTTAAAAAAGCATTAAATGGAATATTTACAATTTTCTTATAATGTTTGTAGCTGAACTTACATTCTGCTGCTCCATCTCTTGAACGAAGAAGGCCTCTCCATTGTCTCCAAGTTTCATGTGAAGCTCCACAGGTTGCCCATTTATTTCTACGTCGATCTGCAACGGAAACAAGATTTTTCTATACGGCAATTGTTTATAGTGTTTATACGTTTTTATAGATTTCCATAGATTATCCTAAATAGAAATGAGAAGCAGATAAAACACATTTATGCTTTTGTTTGAATAATTAGACATGAACAGTTGAAATTCTCTCAATTCACAGACAGAGCAGGGTGTAAACAACCACAGACTACTTCCTGCCTGTTGAGAACTTCCTGTGAGTTCATAGATAAAAGGGATGCTCTCTTCAATCTGCAGCACAGGGAGCAATGAGCCTAATTTAAGCTTTTCATGTCAGCCGTGACTTGAGTCTGTGCTAGATAGATTTAGAGGACAGCCTGCTCTTGAGTGGATGAGCAGAAAATATTAATTAAAGCCCCAGAACGAATCTTTCAAGCCAAACAATGTACTAAAATGAAAACGTGTTTTTGTTGTTGTCGCACAGAAAAACATCTTTACTGTAAGTGGGCATGTGAGCCTGCTTGTTTCCATGGAAATGTTCCTTTGCCTATCATTATCCACAGTATGACATTAAACATATCTATCTCCATGGAAAATGTTCAGAAGAAGATGGTTTTAACTAATCTATTTTCATGGAACTGTAAAGGTTATGTACCGACACCAGAAAGTTATGTAGTGTTGCTTTAAGTAAAACATAACATAGTGGTGGAAGAAGTACTCAATGTTGGTATTTAAGTAAAAGTACTTAAGTAAAAGTATAAGTAGCACATGACAAATCCAAGTATTTCACACATCTTTTGGAAGTTTTCTAGTGAATTGAATTAAATTTTGGTTTGCAATAACCAAAGTCCAGTCAAAAATGTAGTGATGTAGAAAGTACAGATACTACTCTCACATGTGAAGTAAAAGTAAAAAGTATCCATTGTAAAAATGACCTAAGTAAAGAACAGTAAAGTGCAGTCGATTTGAGACTCACCACTTTCTCCCTGGAGCGCAGCACCCCCAGTTTTCCAAAGCGGACGTGGAAGGGGGAGCACTGGAAGGTCCCGTCCGGCTGCCGCACCACCACCACGTCGATGCACCCCGACAGAGTGGCCTGGTTGATGCCCTTGTACAGCTCCTTGACGGTGACCAGCACCTGCCCCGCCAGCTGCCCCACATAGTTCATGGTGTCCACCTGCAAAACAACAACACACATACTTCACTTTGATTCATTAGTACTTTAAAATACTAATACGTAAAGTTCTCTCTCCTTGTCCATAAACACACTTGGTTAAAATTTCTTGGTGAATTGCTCATCACAAGCTTTCTTTTGATTTCATATGTAACTCATGCCCCTGTCACTCATTCTCTAATACTTTTACGAGGTCATTGGTCCCTAAACGCAGCGCTCTTGTTCCATTTTCCTTTTTAAGGTCCAGGGTTGATCAAAGTTTAATCCGTGCAACAAGCAAAATATCTGCTTAAGACCAGAGCCCAGTGGCCAGCCTACATAATAATGAACCAGGACAACATTGCAGCAACAATTTGAGTCAATCAGGAGTTATATTTAACTTTAAATTGAAAAAATGCCTTATTTTTATGTAGTTATATTTGACATATAAATGCAACACAGAGTTTGATAAATCTAAAAAATAAAAACTTAATAATTACCAATCACAGCAAGACAATATTATCTTGTTCAACCACTTTCAGTTCCTTCAGTTTCATAAATAGCTAACTTCTTTCAATGTTGGCTGGCCAATAAAAGCAGTTTTTATAAGAGTCTATGATAGAACTATCCAAGGTCTAAACTAGTGATACATCAGGTACAACATAGAACTACACCACTAGTACAGAAGTTTAGAATAAGGACTAAGCAAAGGTGGACAACATTCCAGAAAAAACGGACTCTAAATGAACCAAATACAAGAATTGCAGAGGAATCTGCATACCACAGTTTGAGAACCACAGCAGTAGACTAAAAGCTGGTACTATTTACAAGTTAATTGTTAATTCTTTGTAGAGTATAGTTAGTGATTTGGTGCAACATAAAACAATGAACAAAGATAAAACAACCTATATAAGTCAAAAAGAAAAACAATTTAAATCTGCTACAGGATCAAAATAAAAAATAGGCTATAAGTAACTTACTATGTTCACAAAATAGTATCTTTACAATTTCTGTATATCATATTTTCAGTTTTTGCCTATAATTAATCTACGCAAAATACTTCTGAGAAAAATGTCACTAATCAATGCGCTGAAAGTCTTATTAGTGGATTTACAGGATTTTACAACCGAGTGCTTAGATGTGCCGTACATTGTTCCAAGGGCACAAATGTTCTTTGTTTTTTTTTAGTTCTTCACCAAATTTAACCACATGTAACACAAAACAAAGAACACGAGACAGAGAGGAAGTAAACAAACTTACGGAACAACAAATCAGTCCCATCTCGTCTCCCAAGGGCACAAATATTCATGTAGTTGATTTGACAATGATAATCACTGCTCATATTGATATATTTTAGCTGTATTCACTGATTAGATTGGACGGGTTTGGATGGGTTTAGTAGCACTCACCAGCCTCCAGGGGGACTTGATGTCATCCCGCTGCATCACCAGAGCTCTGCTAATGGGACAAACTCACCTCATCCACCTTCACTCCATGTGCCATTCAAAGGCAGCGCTCCGTCCCAGCTCCAGCCACAAAGACTGTGCAGGAGGAAAAGTACCCCTGCCCTAAGAGCCTTATGTAACCTGCTTTGTGACCCCCAGCACAGTGGCTCCACACAAAAACAAATCACTGAAAATCACTGAAAAATACTTACTTATCAAATCACAATCAACTCTACATGGAAGTGGCCTGTACTTTTGGTCAAATACATTAATAATAGTGATAAAATAAACTTTCACACTTTGATCTGACATGTATTATTGCTGGTTACTTGTTTGTTTTTTTAAGGTATAAATCTGAGGAAAGCCAAAGCAGCAGCAGTTGTGACTCGTTAATAAACACATTGTCGGGTTTAGCCAGGTGATCTACAAATAATTCGGGTTTGCAGGTCAATTTATGTCATCTTAAAAATAGAAGCAACCCCAACAAAGCTTGTAATTACTGCCGTATACACTCTATGAAGTAGCAGGGCAAAATGCTCACATATATTCAAAATAATCCCCTTAAGTGTTATAATATAATGGCCTTTGTAATAAAACAAACCTTACCTTTTTATAAGTAGAAAAATAAGCATCTGACATTCACACATTGATATCTGGGACATGAATGAAAATAGCTCATGTTACAGCATGTCCTGAGTCACACACTGGATCTGTGTGTGGGACTTTAAGAGGTGATAATCCTGTTTACCAGATTAAGACTAGGCTTTCTCCTGCTCTCCCTTCACCACTGTACACCCAACATCTTCATTTATATTTTACTCATTTTAAATTGCTCTATTGCTAAACTTGCAACAAAGGCCAGTTTACAACAAATGTGATGGTGTAGTAACTGCAAACAAAACACCTTAAATGTAAATGACGTTAATTCTCTGTATGAAAACACGCAGAAGCCTTACACTATGGCTTGATAAGAAGTAATAAACATAATTGTCAGGTCATAAAGATGATAGTGCATTTATGGACACTTCTTATTGGCATATGGCAAATATAAAGGTTGTAGCACAGTAATGTCCAGTAAAGAACATCTAACATTTTGACGAAACGTTATCTATGTGGCATAAAGTATAAGTAAGTAAGTATAAAGTGTACAAATAATTACAACACGTATAACGCTTTGGAAGCTTCAGTGGATGTGGTTATCAGCTGATCACAACACAAAAACAAACTAAACAATAAGATGAAATGATCGGTTTGTACCTGCAGGAGCGGTTTGTCATTGGCAGGTTTCCATGTGTCCGCACGGGTCCACACGTCCGCACGGGTCCGCACGGGTCCACACGGGTCCACACGGGTCCGCACGGGTCCACACGGGTCCGCACGGGTCCACACGTCCACACGGGTCCACACGGGTCCACACGTCCACACGTCCACACGGGTCCACACGGGTCCACACGGGTCCGCACGGGTCCACACGGGTCCGCACGGGTCCACACGTCCACACGGGTCCGCACGGGTCCGCACGGGTCCACACGTCCGCACGGGTCCACACGGGTCCACACGTCCGCACGGGTCCGCACGGGTCCGCACGGGTCCGCACGGGTCCACACGTCCGCACGGGTCCACACGGGTCCACACGTCCGCACGGGTCCGCACGGGTCCACACGGGTCCACACGTCCACACGGGTCCACACGTCCACACGGGTCCACACGTCCGCACGGGTCCGCACGGGTCCACACGGGTCCACACGTCCACACGGGTCCACACGGGTCCACACGTCCACACGGGTCCACACGTCCACACGGGTCCACACGTCCGCACGGGTCCGCACGGGTCCACACGGGTCCACACGTCCACACGGGTCCGCACGGGTCCGCACGGGTCCACACGTCCGCACGGGTCCACACGTCCGCACGGGTCCACACGGGTCCACACGTCCGCACGGGTCCGCACGGGTCCACACGGGTCCACACGTCCACACGGGTCCGCACGGGTCCGCACGGGTCCACACGTCCGCACGGGTCCACACGTCCGCACGGGTCCACACGTCCGCACGGGTCCACACGGGTCCACACGTCCGCACGGGTCCGCACGGGTCCACACGGGTCCACACGTCCACACGGGTCCACACGTCCACACGTCCACACGGGTCCACACGTCCGCACGGGTCCCCACTGGTCCGCACCTGCTGCTGACACCGGAGAGAGACGGAGGCGGCGATGGAGACGAGCACCACGTGACAACAAGACACACGTGATTTACGCGCAAGGGCAGGATTTACGGTACTAAGAGTGCGTGTGACAGGCTCTTATGTTTTTCTAAATATGATTTAATTTGGTGGGATTGTCTCTGTGGGTAATATTAATCATAGTTTTACATTGGTAAAGTTGCAGTATGTGATGAACAATTGAAGAATAAAAGTTCATCACCAGAATGCCTCTGTCAACGTCATCAATAAGCGAAATTATTGATAATATTAATGATATAACAGATCCAGTTTATTTCATCCAGTCTATTATATTAAAAGTTTACACGCAACAGAATTTTCTGACACTTTAAACAATCAATTAACAAAATAAAGGTTTTATCAGGAGTTTTTTACAGGCAAGAGTTTCTGGCAAGATATCCAATGGATAACCAATCCATTGGTTGGGTCAAACAATTAGGAATCTCAAACATATTACAAAACAAGATATTCTTATAGTTAATAAAACTATTCCAAAAGAGACCTTTAAATTAGTCTATCTGCTGAAACCTTTTTTTTAAGTCTTTAAACTGTAATGACCTTATTACTTGATTATTATAATATAACGTATAATAAATACATTTGTTATATTCGCATGACATGTAATGGTTTTGCCTTGAAATGGTTTTCTTTTATATTGTATATTTTCAATAAAAAAATTAAATAAAACAAAAATGTTCAATTCAGGTTTTGTTTCATGGTTACTTTTTGGGTTCCGACCTGAAAACTTTGGTGTTTTGCAGAAAACGTCACTTGAAATAAAACAAAAGATAAATAAAGATAAGGTCTATTCCAGGGTACTGGAGAGGAGAATAGTGGAACCGATAAGTGAACCTCGGAGGAACAGTGTGGTTTTCATCCTGGTCGTGGAACACTGGACCAGCTCTGTACTCTCCATTGGGGGCTCGAGGGTTCATTAGAGTTTGCCCAGTCCACATGTGCTTTGTGGATCTGGAGAAGGCTTTCGACCACATCCCTCGTAGTGTACGTTGCAGCGGAGTGTGAAGCCGCTGAAATGAAAATCAGCACCTCCAAATCAGAGGCCATGGTCCTTGACTGGAAAAAGGTGGCTTGCCCCCCTCCAGGTGAGTGGGGAGTCCTTGCCCCAAGTATATCAGCATTGCTTTCACGAGTGAGGGAAGGATGAAATGGGAGATTGACAGGCGGTCGCTGCATCGGACTGTTGTGAAGAAGCTGAATCGAAAGGCAAAGCTCTCGATTTACCAGTCAGTCTACGTTCCTACCCTCACCTATGGTCATGAACTTTGGGTAATGACCGAAAGGACAAGATCACGGATACAAGGGGTCCAGCCATGGCTGGGCGCTCCTTTAGAGATAGGGCGAGGAGCTCAGTCACACAGGAGGAGCTCGGAGTTGAGCCGCTGCTCCTCCATGTCGAGAGGAGCCAGCTGAGGTGGCTCGGGCATCTGTTCCGGATGCCTCCTGGACATCCTCCGGGAAGAGGCCCCGGGGAGGACCCAGGACACGCTGGAGGGACCATGTCTCTCAGTCTTGGAGGCTCTAGACAGCTGCCCCTGCAACCTGCCCTGGATAAGCAGAGGTTTGGCCCATTTGTGCATTTTGAATTCTTTACATTTTCTAACAGTACCAGTGTAAAACAGGTGCCTGAATAGGTGTTTTGTTAATGTTTTGTTTTGTCCCTACACGACCTCTCTCACCTTTCACTGATTCAACTCAATTCCTTCTACTCGGTTTGTTCCGAAGAATTACTCGGGTGGCAGGCCTCTCTGTCCCCGTCCAAACTATGAAGACACAATGAAGATGTAGGATAAAACACATTTATTGAGAGGAGTTAGTTAAGGCTGTGTGAGTAACATTTGTGTGTAATTTATCAAAAGCATTACAGATATTTAAGAACAAATGTGATCATCAAACTAATGTATCACACAGGCACACTTTTTGATTATAATTTTGTGGACAGTTATGTTTTTTCTATTCAGTGTTTTCAGGCCCTTCTTCTTGCTCCTCGGGCTCCTCCACTTTATATGGAGTTTGCTCTTTCGGGTCAGTCGTCACTTCCTGGACATGTTCTGTATCATCTTCAGCCTCCTCTAAATCAAATCTCTTTGGTTCCTGGGTGGGATTGGTCTCTTCCTCCTCCTTCAGTGGCTCACAGTCTGCAAAAATGTTACAAATAACATGTTATTTAGACCAAAGATTTAATGTCCAAATGCTGACAGAAACATACACACAACAACAACAAAAAGTAGTGTAATTTGGACATGCATCAAAAAGTATCGTCTCTACTGACACCCCGTGGCTGCTGCTGGAACTTGATTAGTCTCAAACGCTGCAAAAAGAAATTTATTGTGTGTAAATGACTTGACTTTTTGAGTAGATCATAATGCCTAATCCTTTGTTTTATTTCAAACTAAATTATCAAATAGAAGTACATTGTTGTTCGGCAATAAATATTTTTTAAATAATTAAACGTACTAGAAAAATATATTTTTCCTTAACAAAGATAATCAACTTTCACAGTTTGTCAGCAGGTTTCAAAATCCAGTTAGAAGTAATAATGTTTAGATATTCCTGTTTGTAGTGCATGGCATCTATTGGGTTCTTTAAGGGACATATTATGTAAAAATGTGTTTAATTAGCATAATAATAGTTCTCCCTCGTCATAAACTTCCTCTAAGTTGTATTTTATGGATTCATGCATGTTTACATATTTGTGATTATTCAAAAAAATAATAATAAAAAAATCAAACTCCAGGTCTTGAATGTTGGGTTAAAAATTTAAACAAATAAAACATCGGCTGCTTTTTTATATCTATTCTACTATTAATTTGTTTTAGATCAATATTGAGAATGAATGCCCAAACAAAGCATAATATATTGTCTTTTGTGTCTACTCCTTTTGTGATCCACTATTATTCTTAAAACAGATATGAAAACCTCAACCATGTACTTAAGCGTACCTTCTGGCTCCTGTGTTTTGGCTCCAGTGTAGGAAGTTATCATCTTTTCCTTTGGTGTATTTGGACCAAACACCACATTTCCCTCTGCATCAGTCCAGTATGAAGTAATGCCTAAATCAGGAGTTCCCTCCACGACCTCCAACTGACAGCAAATTAAGCCGTTAGATCACAAAAAACCCACTAATACTCACAACAGCAAACTCATTACAAATAATACTTACCATAATGAGCGTGGACAGTCCAACTCACTTATACATTTTCTTTTAAGAGCGTTTGCATGATCTACTTTGATTATAGCCTTATATCCTTCAACATGTGATGTGACTTTACAAAGGGAATCGTATTAGTCTTCATGCAATTACTGGTAGTGAGCTTGATTTTCTGCCACATTAAAAACCAAGCCCACCACCTGTAATTGCAAACAAGAGCAAATGTGGAGGTTTAGGATAACACAAAAACGTGAGGGCAGTCGTCATGACGGCGCTTGGTCTTGAAGAAGTCCAAGTGTGCAGTGACAGGGAGGGAAAGAGGAAGTGGGAGACAACTGAAACAAAAAGTCAATTGTGAACAAAGAAAATGGGTTGAAAGACAAAATAGAGCAGGAGAGGGAATAGGTGTCATGAAGGCACATGCTTATTTATTAGTTTCACCAACAAGGAAGTGATACAGAGATATGCTTGCATCAACAGAAATACAGGGCTTTTGTAACAGTGTCTTTACAAATAAATGATCTAGTGACGAGGGGGCATCCAGTGAAGAACATAAAGTGATGGGTGGGAAAACAACATGTGAAAACAGGGAACATGACATGACAAGGCTTTTGCTTCTATTTATGTCATTCGTTTTTTTTAAATCAATGACTCCCTGAGTTTCAGAGTGATGAAACCCATTTACATGACAATTAACAATTTAAAACAAAGTGTGATATTTTTTAAATGGTGAAACCTGCTCAAACTGGCGCCTACAATCAGAAAGCTGAAATCCATTCTAAAATTACACGTTGCATAGTTATCTCCCCAAACAAGCACTGATTGAATTATAATACATACAGTACCTCCTTATTTTTATATAGCACTTGAATACATCTTATTACATGTTGTTTCAATAGACTTACTGGTTAAAGGGTGTATATTGTCTGTCTTTGATCGTGTTATCTCAAGGCTGGACCTTACCATGGTTTAAAATACTAAATAAATATCACTTGCCCACTTTCTACACAACTTCAACATTTTCAAGCTCTTTTTAAGCCTCTCGATACTTTTCCTTTGTATATTTGACGCTAGTGAACACTGTTACTTGCTCTTGCTGGCCTGGTCTGGGATGAAGACACTTACAGTGAAGTCTCCGCTCTCCGTGCCGTACTTGTTCTTCACCAGGATGCTGTACTTGCCAGAGTCTGAAGTGTTCACACCAGTGATGGTGAAGCTGGCAAACTTGCCAGACTCAAACTTAAGGATGCAGTGCTCATCTGATGTGATCTCTCTGTCATTCTTCAGCCAGGTAACCACTGGCACAGGGTCTCCAGAAATATTACAGGTCAAATTCAGGGCCTACGGAACACGAACCAAATGTGTTAAAGAGTTTTATGAACAGTGGAGTAAGTGTTTTCTCTGATACATTACCTTTCCCTCCTGGATAGTGACCACATCAGGAAGACCTCCTGCTACTCGAGCACGGCCTTAGAAAATATACAAACCATTAAAACAATAATTGAACAGGTAACAGAAACATTAATTCAACTGTAACAATTGTCAATATATATACATAAATATGAACAATAACATACTTCTCTCTGCAATAGCAGCAGCCCTAAGTAAACAGAAACAAATAAATTAGACATGTACTTTATCAATAAATATGAAACTTTTACTTAATACATACTTGAGTCTGTTGTATTCTGCGAAAGCCTCATCATACGCTGCAAATCAGAAAGTTGCAAATATTTGTTATCGGTGGCATCATCAGAACTTCTTATGAGAAAAGTCAGTGTGTGACACAGAATGGGGAACGTTGGTTCTTCTTGTCTCACCTTGTCCGCTCAGCTCCACAGTCCTCCTCAGGCCGCCTTTCCCATCGCTAAACTCAATGGCGTATGTGCCCATGTCTTTTTCTGTTGGCTCTGTGATCTGAAGCCAGAGCTGCTCCCCGACCACGCCGCTCTTGATGCGAGCAGAGAAAGCTATGGCTGAATCCCTGGGAACACCATTCGTATGTCACCATCTTTCAGGGCAGTTCTTGTATCTCTGCCCATCATGCAGTCTGAACTCACTTGTAATGCCATGTCACTTGCAGCAAGTCGTTGAAGTAGTTGACAAATGTGTAGAGTCGGATGCCATTTTCTGTACTGGTAATCTTCAGTGGAGTTGAGGAATTGGCTGGCAAGCAAAAATAAATAATGATGTGATATTATTCAATGTGCACTGAAATGTACGGCTGATAGGATTTTCAGTCTTACCAATAAAGCTGAAAACCTCATTCATCAAGTCTTTAAAACCTAAAGAACATACATTTTTCTTATTGTGGATACATGAATATATAGGGAAAGTGTTTTCTTTTCTTTTATATAACTATTCTACCTTGTTCTGTCAAATTCAACTTAGAAGTGTCCTTTCCCCGGTCGTCCTTCAGAACCACCTCATACACGCCAGAATCTTTCTTGGAAATCTAACAGAGACAACAGAATCATCACGTTTAACATTATTCACACAGTGCACAACACAAAACAAGAACATAGTTTGAAACCATCTGAAAAGGCAAAGCTTTTCTCTTCTGCTAAGGATGCTGCAGAAAAACGGACACATGACACAAGGGCAAAAAAGCCAACAGACAGACACTGATATGAGAAAGAGCACTCTCAAGCCGAATATTGCAAATCCACAATCATCACTTATGGTAATGAGTCATGACAAAATAAATGTTTCCAACTTTGAGTTTTCTCCAGAGAAGGCTGTCGGCATACTCTGCTGTTTCTGCTGGGGAGTCACGCTGAAATGGAACAAGGTCACATGTTTATACTGTAGATCCAGACTGTAGACCTAAGTATTAGATATATTATGTACCACTTGGACACTGTGGCGGCAACAAATGAAGAACAACGGGAGTTTATGTAAATGAAGAGCACAAAACAGGGTAGAAAGTTGTACAAAATAAAACAAAAGAATACAGTTGATGACGATTTTTGACACTTAACACTGACTTACACTTACTTGACATGAACAGGTTGGCTGATCCAGATTTCACTGTTTACATTAGTATATGCAAGAGAACTGAGTGACTTGTATAGAGTACACAAATACACAGAGATATCACACAGTATACATTACACATGCAGTACAACAGTGACATTTTCCTCACCTGAGCGATTTCCAGCTTCAGGACTCCCTCCGTGAAGCCCAGGCTGTTATCTGATTTGATCTCTTTGCCATCTTTGTACCAAACTGCAGTGGTCTCTTTCTTCATGTTCCCAACCTGAAGTGCCCAAAGCGTAGATTAGTCATTGGCGTATTATTTACAAGTAATCTTCTGATATTACTCTTAAAATCTTACCTTGCACTTGAGTATCACACAGCATTCAGGTGTCACCTCATAACCCAAGTACTCGATGAAGTGAGGACCTACACAACACAACATGTTAAGTATTTACATAGAAATATGTTTTATATTTCCCTCAATAGCCTTATTACCTTGTTTTCGGAACCATTCTTTTCTTTGGAACTCAGACTCCTTTTGCAGTCCCTTAAACACTGTCAGCATTAATAGATTATGTTATGAGTGAAACAAGTTATGGGAAATTGTGTTTAAATGTACTGCGCTGCCCTTCAGTGGAAGGAACAATGGACTTACCATCCCCGATCAGAACCAAACTAGACTGGTTTTTAGCCTTTCCATCCAGCAGCTGGAAGGTGAAGGTCCCCTCGTCGGCAGGAGTCAAAGACTCCATGATCATCTCAATAATGCCAGTATTTTTGTCAAAATTCATCTTGTATTTCTGCAAGAGAGCAAACTCCACAGTCATTTTCAAATAATTTTAACATGAATAATTGAAGAGAATAGAATAAACCTGACCTCCCCTTGAGAGATGCCATTATCATTGAACACGTAATCAATTGTGCCATTTCCTGACATCTCTGCCTGCAGCCAAAAGCGGACTCTGCCCTTCTCCAGCATCTCCACAGCCAACTCTGACTTCAGTGGAATAACTAATGCGTAAAAGGGATTGGCACAAGTTAAGGAAGTAGATAAACGCATGACATAGTAACAACCGGCTGTGACTGTGAGGATAAAATACTCACTGGGAAACTTATGGTCGTGACTAATCTTCAGCAGTTTTTTCAGCTCTGACAAAAGAATAATAGGCATCAGAAAGTGATGTAAGTGCCACAGATATTCCTTTTATTATAATCTACCTTCAGCAGACAAAGTGTAACTGGAGGAAGCACCATCTGTGTGAGTGACACTACACGAGTAAATGCCAATGTCTTCCTCTGCAGGACTGCTGAACACAGCCTTCGACCTGCAATACATTCAGAACACAGTCACTTATTTAAATATCAAATACATTGCAGTACTGTACGTCATTATGCAATGTTAGCAATAAACTGCCAGTATTGATGAGTACAAAAGAAAACACAGTCCTTGTGGTGTGTAAATGTGTGTTTTTGCTCTTCTAAATAATGGTACATAAATGTTTAATAATTGGTGCAATAAAACAAAAATGTCTTCTAATGTGTCATGTTTCAGATTAAGTAAAGACAGAGAACAAAATGCAAGTTTACTGGCAACACATACCTGTTTCCCTTGGTCTCTACAGCCACTCGAGATGACTCTGAGATTTCTTCATAGTTTTTGGACCACAAAAACTTGGAGTCTGGTGTAATTTCACCACATTCAAAGTTTAGGGAGACAATACCATCATCATCAACATCCACAACAATCTCCTTGGTGCCTAAAACACAGATATATATTGTTAAGTGTTGTAAATATCGACGCAGGAAGTGATTGAAAGTCTGAAAAACTTGCCTGGTTTGGTGACAGCTTTGACAGGCTCTGAGACCTCAGAGGATTTTCCAACACCCGCTTGATTTTGAGCACGAACACGGAACACATAAGTGTTCCCTTCAGTCAAGTTTTTAACCTGTCATTACCGTAGAAAATGTTGATGATGTGCTTGGATACAATGTGTCATAAACAAACCCGTGTGAGGAGACAGACCTTGAAATATGGCTTGTCAGTGGCCTTGGTGTTCACACTTCTCCAGGCCTCCTCTGAAGACTCAGCTTCCTTCACATCAACGTAAAATCCATTGACTGGATCACGGCCCTGATATACAGGTTTTTTCCACAGCAGCACTACAGACTCATTTCGCACTTCTCTGATCTCCAGGTCATGAGGTGGGCCTGACAACACATCACATTAAAATGAGCTTGTTTTTTAGTTTATTTAGTCATTTACATCTTGACCAAGTTTTATATAACAACTTTACCAGAAATAAGTTTTAAGGACTGGACAAAACGATACTACTAACTAAAAGGACATATATTATCTGTCTTTCCACTGCCTACCTGGGACTGCGATGGTCCACTCTTCACACAGGAAAGTGTCACTGGGCAGAGAGGGGATCCCCACACCAGCTATATTGGCTGCCCTCACCTGGAACTGGTACTTTTTTTTCTCCAGCAGGTCAGACACCTGCACAGTACACAGTGCACAGATGAGTAATAAACACACTTAAGAGCTCACTGTTTCAAGTACAGCAATGGTGTATTATAATCCTTGAGAATATTCAATAGAAACCTACTCTGTATGCCCTCTCACTGACAGCCCTGATGTTGGCTTCATGCCACGGTCCTGGCACTCCATCAATGACCTCCCGGTAATCCACAAAGTAACCTGTGATATCAGCGCCGACAGATGTGGGCTGTTTCCATGCAAGCACCATTGAGTCACGCACACACTCCAAAATATTGATGCCAAAGGGTGGAGTGGGGGACGCTGAAATGACAAAGTACTCCAGTTAACCTCAGTATGTCCAGCGCATGGAAGAGGTGGAAATGGAAATGGAAACCACATACTGTATGCATGTATATTATGTTTACTGTTTGACAGGGAAAGGCTAAAATGTCAAATGTTATGTTTTGTTCAAAAAGACATTGTCACTGCAGTATAGCAGTATATAGCACAAAAAGGTATTTTCACAAATACCCTTCTCAGACAAATCTGATACCTAGAGCTGAATAAAACCAATTGAAATGTGGCCCCACTTCACAGAATTCAGAGAAACCATGTGAGGCTTGCGTGCCACTTTGTGTGAGGTGTGATTAGCTACTGTTACTCTGTTACTTGTCTGTTATGTGTCCTTGGTGCAGAAGAGAGTGAAGAGGTGACTGACAACACATGACCAAGCGTGAGACAGGCAAGTGGGAATTTCATTGGTGGGTGACTACTTGGGGGGAATTTCATTGGTGGGTGACTACTTACCTTGGAGAAGAGAATGCCAGCAAATGTTAATTTGAAAATGTTGAAAATAATTGATGATACAAAGGAGTCTGTGATATTCCATTGCTGCTCACCTGACTTCCTCCTTGGCCTTGTAGTGTCTTGATAAGCAGAAGCATCTACAGAGAACTTACATGCCTGTGTGGGCTCAGGGTGGGCTGCAGCCTCAGCAGAGAGCTTTGACTGAGCAGAGGTCGACTCACAGGTAGGAAGTGTGACCGGCTCTATATGTTCAACTGTGTGAGTGAGTGAGTCTAAATCTACGGCTGACACACAGTCCGTGGCCAGTTCTCTGCCCAGGTTAGGGGTCCGGGGCCTGCAGTCTTTGCTCACAGACTCTTTACTTGCCCCGAGCCCCTTCCCTGGATCAGTGTCAATTTGAGCTATGCACTTTAGCACAGTGTCAGGGAGGGACTGGACAGTCTCATGCGTGTCCATCCAGAGTGGCCTGTGCTCAGTTAGTTGGCCCAAGTTACCCCCTGGCCCAATCTCCAACACACCATGAGGAATGCCGCCTCCTAAAGGAGTTAGCAGAAAAAGCATGGATAAAACAGGCAATTCAGAGCATTTTCATTACCCAATCACAAAATAACAAACCACAACATAAACCTGTAACCAATTATAATTTCAGTCTAAATGTCTTCATCTGAGAGGTCACAAATAATGAAGACAAGATGACCAACATCCAGGTGACGAGGTGAGTGAGGGTGAACATGCTGAACAAGGCGTACATTTAGACCCATTTATTAATGCAAAGAAAAATCTTTTATCTTTAAAAAGAGACGTGCACTGACTATGGTGTTTAATACAAATAATTAATTTGGTTCTACTTTGAAGAGACCGACTTGCATGCAGATGAGTAATATCAATGAATGCTTTGTCCACACATGCATGAAAGTAAAGGAAGGTTCAGTGGTGAGTGAAAGATTCCTTCATGCAGTTAATCTTGTTCATTGGAGTATAAATGCTACCTTTAAACCAGGTGGGGTCGCTGACACATCTCGTGCCCAATATAGGAAGGGAAAATGGAAATGGTGGAGTGTGATACGAGCTGGTTTGTAACAACCACTGAATTGGATCACTGTGACCCAAATAAGAGGAAGTGTACAAGTCCTGGCCCTGCCTCAGGCTGTGCAGGAAGTGTTGGGGAGAGTGAGGGAGACAGGGAGGTGGTGCCCACAGGGAGAATACAGTGATAAGGTGATTCAGTGAAACTGTCGGTAACACTTATAAAGCAAATTATTTCCATTCAACATTTTCTGTATTGTGAATATTGTGCCATGAGAGGCGTCATATGTAAACAGACTATATTTGTAGTCAAATCCTTTGTCTGCTGTTTTACTTAGACTTACTCACCAATCGCAGCCTTCACTTCAACAGCCTCAGATTCTGGGGAGAAGTTGCTGAGTCCAGCTGCGTTCACTGCCCTAACCCTAAAGATGTACCTCTCCCCTGTCTCCAGGCCATGGCAGATGAACCTGCAGAGCACATGGACATCAAACTACTACTCTAGGTTAATGAAACATATGCACATTTCCATTCAGTTTACCTGGTGACATTCACCGGCTTGTTGTTGCATGGCTCCCACACATTGCTGCCCTCAATGCTACATTCTATATAGTATCCCACTAATTCCTTTGCATTCTGGGAGGATTCCCAGGATACTACCACAGAAGTATCTGTATTTCTAGTGGGGACCACTTTGCCTGGAGCCGCTGGGATATCTATAAATAACAAAAGGTTAAAGTCTCATGATACTATTATACTCATAATACTACTATATAACAAATTATGTGGATATGATACATAGTTTTCCTGACCAAGTTTGTCTCCGACTGTGGTGGTCTCGGTTGGTTCTGATGGTTCGCCCACTCCGGCAGAGTTGCAGCAGCGAACACGAAAGTTGTAGGATTTCCCTTCAGACAGATCGAACAGTGCAAAGCGTGGGGATTTGACTGGGATCTCTGTATTCACCCTCTGCCAATTGTCTGTGCCAGAGACACACTAACGAGAAGAAGACGTTTCACTGCCAGTTTTTGCATATACTACGCTACATATTTACAGTTTGAAGTACCTTTTCTACATAATACATGAGACCTTCAAGGCTCTTCTCTCCTGGGGGCTTCCAGCTCAATACCACATAGTTTTTGGTGGCCTCAGTCACTTGCAGTTCACGAGGTCTTCCAGGAACAACACTTTCTACACAACAATACACAGATGAACTGATAACCACCAACTGCTTACTGTAAAAACTGTTAATGATAGAAATATGGTGGGTTTATACCTGCAGGTTCCTCCTCTGTCACAATGATCTGTCCGGTCCAGGGAGCAGAAGTGCCTGTTCGTGATCAGGAACGCCCCATGAAGAAATGAATGAATTCTCTCAAACACTAAGAAAATGATGATCCAATATGTTTATAGTGGATTTAGTACCTCGCATACGTGCACGGTCTGCTGGGTCCATGGCAGCGACAGGCTCAGACACTCGGGATGGATAGCTCATACCACAGCAGTTAACAGCGCGGATGCGGAACACATAGGAGCGGCCTTCAACCAGGCCAGTGACGGGGATACGGGCAAACTTCACTGGAGTGTCATTACACTGGACCCAGTGGTTTGTTCCAACCTCACACCTTCACACAATAGAACACATGGAACCATGTGATTTGAGCTCTTTATTGATTTTGAATATCTTATGTGTGAAGTTTAGTGTATTATAACTTTGAATGGTACTGAACATAAAAAATGGGACATTACATTCTTTGTCCCCAAAGAAAGGATGACAGTCAATTTATAGACTTTATTCAAAAACTAACTACTGCAATGGGAAAAATACTGGGAGAATGGGAGATATCCATTTGTTCAGTTAAATGGAAAAGTGGTGGGGCTGGACCATACTGACCTGTCCACAAAGTAGCCAAGAATAGAGTTGCCACCATCAACTGCTGGCTGCTTCCAGGTGACGATTATGTAATCCTTATTGGCATCAAGACAACGAACATCCAGAGGTGCGGCTGGGGCTCCTTCCACCTCGGCCTCATTATCTGATGAACACAATGACGCAGCTGTTTGTTCATACTCCACTGGAAGATGTCTTTTACTTGCACAAATATTGCCACTGAATATAAAGTCTGTATTCCCTTCCAGTTGTTATTTCCAGTATTTTATTTGGGTTGCGAGCCAGACCAGAGATTCCAGTGCTGAGCTTTCTTAGAATGGCTCCCCCACACAAGGGATCACATTGGTATGGAATCCCTGTTATAGACTCCTCTTTAAAAAGGGACATCAGCTGTAGCCGAGCGACAACTGGGGGAACACAGTGACTAGTATGTTTAGACAGACAGAAGCTCTTTAAAGGTCACTTAAGCCAGACTTTTGAAGGTATTCAAACTATTTTATCCGGTGATACGGTTTGAGAGGCTTGGCTTTTAGTGGTCAGAAGTTGTGTTTTTAGGGGACACGGGAGTGTCAGGGGAGGCATTTAGTTTACAGTGCCTCAAAGTGTAAAGACCAGTGCTTTACCATAAATTGCATTATTCCTCCTTTAACCCAAAAGCACCTAGTAGTAAAAAAGATTTAAAATTTGATAGGTTGAATAAAATACCTCGAACAAACACGTAGGCAGAGTGTGTCTCATATCCAGACTTAGTGGTAACACGTAGAGTATAAAGTCCCTCGTCCTCTTTGTTCAGGTGTGCGAGTGTCAGTGTGGCTCTGTCCCCACTCCAGTGCATCTGGTACCATTTAGAAGGAGACAGTAACACACCTAGAAACATACAAATCAATATAAATACTGAACATAAGCAGATATATGTTAAAGTGGTTTATTATAGAAGCAGTTCATAGACCTACCATCTCTGTACCACTGGATCTCAGGCTGGTATCGGTTTAAAGTTGGATAAATGATGACGGTACATCCCAGACTCATAGTCTCGCCCTCACGTCCAAACGAAACTCCAAACTTATCGACAATCTGAGTCTGGAAGTTAATGCCATACTCAGACACAGGGCCCTCTACAAACAGAAGAAAATGAGTTGGTAAAGTGGCAGTGGTCAAACCAACAGTGATGGCACAACACCGCAAGAATACACGTATTATATTATATATCCACCAAAAAAGATATAGTGGGAAAACATTCACACAACAAATGGAAAATAATGTAGAAAGATGTGGATGAAAACCCACAGCAAAAGCAAAAGAGTGACTGAACAGAGTATTTAAGATGAGCATTGAATGTGACCACAACACAACACAGCCAGAATGTGTGCTAGTGCCTGTACATTGTGAACTATATGAATATAAAACATAAAATTCTATTGCTAAAACATAGCTGACAAAAGCCATTCTGACAACATTTTTAAATTTGGTTCCACAGTTTCAATGGAAGGCCGTGAAGTGAGATGAGGCCATGCAATGATTCCAAAACCATTGAAAGCCAAAATGACCAGTTACCTCGAGTAATGGCCCCTGCAAAAGCGGCACAGCGTCAAAGAGACAAGAAAGTGTTAATGCAGTAGCACCCCCAGTCTCCCACACCCGCCCCATCACACAATATGAGGGATATCCTTAGAATGATAACAACATCAATCTAAAAGGATAGCAGCAGCAAGCAGCTTTGCAAATGATTCAGATACTATTTTGCTAGATACTCCTGCAACAAAGCAATGACCAGGATTAGAGTCAAATTGGAAAAATCTACAATAACCCAGAAGATACATAAAGATTAGTTTTATAGTAGGTACATTTTTGCATTCTGTATTAAAATAACTAAAGCAAATATGAACTGAAACTTAATTACAATGGGAACAATATTATAGCAAAAAAATTATATATTTGAAAAGCATGTGTTCATTCTAATCAGGGCACCCTTAGACACAAGGAAGTAAACAATAACAGATAAGATTGTACTTACGCCTGGGAGCTGGCAGAAACTCATCCACATCACCTTTAAACCCTGTCAGATACAACATAGCAGAATGGGTTTTATGCACACATTTTAATGTAGGTCTGTACATGTACTGTAATGGACTTGAGACCCTTCTTGATTTGAATGGTCACATAATACTAATAGACATATTGGTGATAAGAGGAGGGGGAAGCCAAACCTACTCTTCACAACGACAGAGGCAAAGGCGGACAGCTCCCCCTTGGAGTTCATGGCAGAAACGCGATATTGAGCTGTGTCATCAAAATCACACCTGAAACAGAGAAGCATCAGGTGATCTATGCATCCATGTCATCACATACAGTCACATACACAGAGGCCCTCCCTTAAGTCATCCCCGATGCTCGAGCCATTTTAATAACATAAACTATGATGGCGCCAACAGTGATGCATTCCATAACAGACTGAAATACTCAAGTAATAAATAGACACCGGGGACTGGTGACGTCAATCAGCTGATACTTCCTTATGCTCTACATCGTATGTACTGCTTATGTTCATTAGATACACATAGTTTATTAATATTAAAGAACTCACCTGTTGATCTCCAGAGAGTGGACATTGTATTTGCTTTCAAGTTTATATTTTCCAGGGTTGCCAAGGGGGTCAATAGGCACATTGTTTTTGTACCTTGTAAAACAATTCAATTCATTTATGAACAATGCCCATTAAAAAGAAATTGATTTCATGTAAAAACATTTATATAGGTATCTCTCACCAGACGATCCTGGGGTCCGGCCAGCCGCTGACAGTGCAGTGCAGGCGCACACACTGCTTCTCCCACACTGTGTGGGAGCGAGGCTTAATCACAAACTCTGGAGTGTGCATCAGGCTGTCTTCGTTCATACGCTTAAAGTGCTCTGATTGTTCATGGATCTTCAAACACAGCACAATTCACTTGTTAAAACATGCATGTTTACTGGGATATTTGAATATAACATATGACAGAATTACTTTGTATATACTATACAAATGTACATTCACATCAGGCATATGCATTACATGCCTGTTGCAAAGTAGTAAAACAATTACATGCAATGCTCAAGCAAAGTTTCAGTTTACATTTGCAATGACATTACAGTCTTTCAATATTCTAAGTGGTGATGAAACTTTATGGTCACACCACTGGTATTATGACAAGGCTCTTGAGACTTGTGTGTCTTCAGAAACGTGATCTTCTGGTGAATTTGTCACCTAGTAGTAAAGGCTAAGGAGACATGGGTCTGTTGAGGATTGAGGGTTACTGCGGTTTGTGACATCCAGTAAAGACATGTCTCTTAATCACCCCGGGATAAATAACTCCTTCATAAAAAGAAGCCTCTTAGCCATATTCAAATCATGGCAGTGGGTAGTCCACAACCACTAACAAAAACATACAAATACAGATACAAATTAACAAATACGTTCGACGAATATACAAATTAATAGATTTTGTGTTTGGTTTAAGAGATCATCGCCCTAAACATAAATATAAAACTCTACAACCTAAAGGGTTGAAAAATGGAGTGAGTTGTTATTATTCCTTGGTTCACCCTGAGTAAACTAACCCTTTTGTTGAGAGAGATGCGATTGGCTGTCTCACGAATGGCCTCCTTCCTAGAGATCTGCTCCATCTCCAGGGTTTCCCTGCGGGCCATCTGAGCAGACTCCCTCCCCCTGGTCTCTGTATCAGAAAATCCTGAAGCAAACTCTCCACTGGCCAGGTGTGTAGAGGAGGGCACAAGACATTTTCAATGTTCAAGACATTTTTGGGGTTCCACTTCCATGAGGTAATGAGCTGATTACCTGCCCCTGAAGATAGGCACAACATAGCCAATGACGTGGTTCTCTTTGTCCACTGCTAAGTAAGTTGGCTTAGGTCTCTTGGGCAGAGGGCTGAGTCTGCTCTCCTCCAGCCCAGGGAGGAAAGACACTGTGAGCCTGAGATGTACAGAAAACCATAAGCCTGGCTCCAGGCCAGACACAGCTGATAACAACAACACTAAGAAGTCAAATGTTGAGGACAAGAGGAATCGGGAAATGGAGGTGAAGTGAAGTTTCCATTAAGGGACTAGTCATTCAATTAATCACAAATCACAAACTATATAAACAAAGAAATGTAGTTATTAATTCCTTTGGCATTCCTGTTTTCCTATGCAATGTAGAAGTGTTCCTACACATCCTACACTTAATTCCCAGGGCCTTTAAGGATACAAGTGGCTTCTGCTGGAATGGAAATACCATCTGTGGCACTTAAAAGTACGGGTGTGTGATAACATGGGGCTGGAGGCTGAGGGCTGACTGTCCGCATTTTTTCACTATCTTTCTAGGTCACTCTCTTTTACCCTCTGAAATGGATGTGTGAATAGCATAAAAGATAGGAAGCATCTCAAAACGTTAGTTGTGGTCTTGAATAGTGCATGTGTGAAGCCGAAGATCACACAAGATTAAAAAAATCTAAGCCATCAGATCCGTTTATACTGTGTCTTCTTTACACAGTGTCACTTTTAAATGAAACCTTTAAATGTCTAAACACACGTAACCTCACAAAACAGCCTAACATAATATTGACAATTTGATAAACTATTTAAGATGAGCAATTAACCACTTTCTATATATTCTATAGAAAAAGAGTAGAGTCTCAAGCTTAATGACCCTCTGAATCAATTATCTCAACACCAAAAAATACAGGAAGAAGTCAGTTTACATTTTAATTGTGCAAACAAAAGTTGAATGTCCATGTCACACTATGCTACTACTGCATAACACTCTCCTTCTTCACAGCTGATTGAGAACTGATCACACAAATAAGACAGATTTTTTCAAGACATTGTAAGTCAGGCTTGGCAGTCATGCATGTACGGATGGCTGTTGTTAGTGTAACAAACAAAAACCAGGCTGAAGAAGTGTTTGCGTTGAAGTAGGAAAACTTGGGTTTGTCAGCCAAACATGAAATACAATATGATCCAGGGAAGGTGCTCGACCAGAGGGAAGTGGGGTGAGGGCCTTGATCAGCACAGGAAGGGTAGATGATAGTGTTAGGGGCAGTGGGGCTTTACTGTTACAAAGAAGTGGGATGATGGAGGTAGATGTTCTCCTCTTGACTTCCTCAAAACTCCTTACCCCCTGCTGCTGCTCAGAGCAGAGCTGCTGCTGCCAGCTCCTGTGACCCTGCTGCTGGACCGGTACCGGCTCATGGTGGACTCCATCTCTGAACTGCGGTAGCCGCGGTCATAGTGGCGATGGCGCCTTTGGTAGAAGGGTATGGATCCAGACATGGTGCAGGCGACTCCTGTGTCAGCCTATTGTGTGTTTATTATGATGTTTGGTTTGTTAGTGTAGAGAGCTCTAACATTCACTATTAAAACATATTTACACGGCCTACAAATATAATTAACTCACAAATAATAATCTTTGACATTCAGACTGTAAATTCAATCCAGCAAGACAGCTGAGAGACATGTCCTGTACTTCAGGCTAACAGGCATTAATCCATCATGCACAAATAGACTTATGCAAAGGGTACAACTATTAACAAGCCTTACCTGGGAGAGTCACTCCAAAGATCAGTGAAAAAGACAGGTAGCAGGCAATGGTTCGCTCTACACAACAAAAATACTGTTGGCCCTTGACAGAATGTCCAAGCAGCAGTCCCATCCTTTTATGGAGAGGGTGGAGATAAATATAGCAGACAGTGTTGGGGGGCAAGTCAAGTCCCATGCAACACATTTATGGGTGCAGGCTTCTCTGACTGAGTATCACTCCCTGTGATGCAGGTAAACAGTGTTAGTATAATTGTAGGCTTTATATATAAGACAGTAATTTGTGGATCATTTGGTGGTGGTTATTATTTCTTAAACTAATTACCATTTTTAATTTAGTAAGCCAAACTCCTCCACAAATGGAAGGCCTTGGACATTTGGCAGCCATGTTTTATTTGGGTGCACATATCTGAGACTGTTGTCACTGGAAATGGTGTCTCTCACGACTCAAGGCTTCTGTGTTGAACACTGTGCCCTCTGGCTTTGGGCCTTCAATCACCACTGTGTATCTGGTTCCCCTCCTCGCTTCTGATTGGTCCTCATATGCAACTTTTATTAATGCTTTCAATCAACTAATTAAACTAAGACGTAACACTATCAGACCAGGCCGGTGCGCGGATGACTATGAGTCATTATACAATATCAATATGGTTATTAATAAATCAGACCATAACAAAGACATCATTGTTAGATATAGGCTGCTAAGACAAAATTAATACTAGCCTTTAGTAAACTAACAAAATTGTTGATATTATATTTTTAAAACATGTAAATAGTTGCGCTTTAACCGTGTTTGCGCTAATTAAGATGTCAAATATATATTATACAACAGATATATCATAAGATAAGAGAAGAAGAGAAGAGAGTATAGGCCTTTATACTCATCATGCATACTAAACAAGAATGTATTTTAGACATGGTTTTAGGTTGAACATTTATAACGGATGTTGTTTTATTTACACCAGAAATTAAATGGAAAAATATAAACCTATTTTCTGAATGTATAGCGCACTCTAGTGGAGTAATGTGATAATACAAGTAAAGTAAAGCACATGCACATTTCTGAAGCATCTTTAGTCTTGAGCTTATTCATATTTTATCCATGAGTTTTGATGTCAAACTTCTGCTTGATTTCATTGTATTATTTTTTCTAATATGCTTAAGATATTAGAAAAGATGTATAGTTAAATTGTGAAGGCCTTATATTTAAGCATGAAAATGTTCAGGTGAGATGTAACCAGTGAATTACTCTGTTTTCCTTATTACTTAATAACAAATAGTGTGTATTTTGAAATGAACCAAGCTTGATCAAAACAAGGTATTCCCGAAATAACTGACAAGGCTGGACTCTTTTCCTAACATTGTAATGTGACCCTCAGAGAACAATGTGACTTAATTTAACCTGTGACTCAGTAGTTCCACATGCTGCTCATCCCTACACAAAGACTCACTTTCCAACAAATGTTTCTTGACATTTTAAAAAAATATTGTAATCTATCAATCAAAGCTGGCTATCTCACTCATAGTTGCTGTTAATGCCCGTGTTAATGCTGTTTTTCTGTCTCTCTCCATAATTGTCATTGTCTAACATTTAATCAACTAGTTGTGACGGGTGGCACAAAGTACTTAGTAATAAACATGTAAAACTGATAACATATAATAAATGGGCAATGTGTATATGTCTATTTTTAATCACGCATTATCAATCACGAGGGGCACATAAACCTATACATGCCTAAAACTAAAACACTATAATTGGTGTATTAGTACAATTGGCCACCTTTCCTGGACATAATTGCCTGGTTTTGGAAAAGGGTGTAATTCTATCCATAAAAGGAAATCTTCAGGAATGTAGACGGAGGAAAAGGGAGTGTTTTGTGAACGCACCATCGTCTGTGGCGGGGGCGCTCTATTGTTAAAGTTTCAGTAAAATGTATTATTTTCCTCAACTAATGGTGATTTCTTGTCATATCATATTTAAAAACCGTCAAGATTTATTTGTATCGTTACTTACAAATATTACGTACGGTGTTTCAATAAATGATAACACTTTTTGTTTATGAGAACCCCCTTTCTTGAGTTGGTTTCTTCCAGTTGTTGTCGTACTTTTATCAGGAAGTGAAGGGCGGTGGTTGAGAAAAGAGCAGCTGCACTGGACTAGTGGTCGAGATTTAGAGTTTCGGGTTGTTGACAGGTAAAACGCCTTTACTATCATTTTAATGTACTTTTAGTTACAATCTTGGTTTTGAATAAGAATTATGTGCTGTCGTGTTATCAGCTGTGCCTCCTTAGCAATCGTTAAGATAAAGTTATGGCCATTTGTTAGCCAAGATGCTAACTTCGAACGAGACGTAACCAAACAACGTCTAATCAATAGCTTCATTCTGTGTAGATATTTTACAAGTATTTGTCGTATTTAAAGTGATAAAGTGGACCCGGGTATACGGTTTTGATGTTTTTGCAACACTTTGTCAGGCCGCAGACCAGTGACAAACGCAACATCTTAAATTGCCTCTTAAATGTCATACCGTTTCGCAGAATTAGGAATTGCGCGTTGAATTATATTGTATGTATTTTTTATTTCGTACTTTATTTTGTGTAAAAAAAATATAGTCACAATTAATAGCTAAATTGGACAGTATATTTGCAATCATACGACTGCTCGCTCGTGGATATAACTGACAACAGAAATGAAGTGATGTTTCTACAGTGAACTGGAGATAAAACAGCCTGTTGGTTTACTGGATTGTGCAGATGCATAAGGCATTGCCTAATTTGGGCATCTGTACTCACATCAGTAGTTTTTCTGTCCTGAGTAAACCCACCCAGCTGATCAACCTAGAAAGACAGGAAATATGTCCATTTATAGCACAGTGAGGACACTACTCCAGAGGGCTGTTGGTATAAAAATACTCTATAACTGACTTGTAATGAGCTCAGTTGAGAAATGACATCATTACTTCAACATGACTTTATTTTTGACTTATGCTCATCACAAAATATCTTATGTGGCTTCTATTGGATTGTGTTTACAAATGAGTGCAGTTACTAATCTGGTTTGTGCTTTGTCGCCTTTCATCTTCTCATTCTTCTGCATTGTTGATTTGCATTGAAAAGTATTTGTGATATAATTTAACATATACTTGTTCCATTTCTTTGCAGAAATAAAACCTCAAAATGTCGAGCAAAAGAGCAAAGGGGAAGACCACGAAGAAGCGCCCACAGCGCGCTACTTCAAATGTTTTTGCCATGTTTGACCAGTCCCAAATTCAGGAATTCAAAGAGGCATTTAACATGATTGACCAGAACCGTGACGGGTTTGTCGACAAAGAGGACCTTCATGATATGCTGGCATCTCTTGGTGAGTGCTGCTGAAGTATTTGTGGATGCAGCTGCAGTCTACCTGCTTTTACTTGAGCTGTATTTGCCCTTTTGCCAAGCAAAACCTCCTCTAAATCTTTTATTAAAACATGTTATGTTTGCAATTCTAAAGGAAAGAACCCAGCAGACGATTACTTGGAAGCCATGATGAATGAGGCTCCTGGGCCCATTAACTTCACTATGTTCCTCACCATGTTTGGAGAGAAGCTCAACGGCACAGATCCTGAGGATGTTATCAGGAATGCCTTTGCTTGCTTTGATGAAGAAGGGTCAGGTACGTTTGAGGGACTATAAAATTGATTTTTGCTATCTTTTTAAAACAAAATCTAATCAGCATTTGTCTTTGTTAGGATTTATCCATGAAGATTACCTCAGAGATCTGCTCACAACCATGGGTGACCGGTTTACAGATGAGGAGGTAGATGAGCTTTTCAGGGAAGCCCCCATCGATAAGAAGAATAACTTCAACTATGTGGAGTTCACACGCATCCTAAAACACGGTGCCAGGGATAAGGACGATTAGAGACAATGCCAAGATGTTTCCCCAACCTTTTCCCTCTTCCATCAGCTAATCTCCAGTGCTGCATGCCTTAACTGAGAAATGAAAAAAATTTAAACAAACCAAAGCAATAAGTACTTGCATTTGCTGCAGATTAACACTTGTGGTAAAAATGTGTCAAAAGTTTGTTATACTTTGTGTGAAGTAATTCACAATTCATGTGATTGGGTTTAGCTGAATTTATACATTTTTATAAAATACACTTTTTGAATAAAGCCCTTTATTAAATTGTTTCCACAGTCTTTGGTTCAAATCTTATCATTGAGTGACTTTCTCCAGTAGACAAATACATGCTGCTTTACGAGTCATGACGCGTCTTCTACAGCAGGAAATTAGCATGTTCAGGCAAGAGCTCTGAATTCTTTTGGACTATTAACATGATGTCAACAAAATAGATTACTTCACATGTTCATAGACTAAAAAATATTTTTTAATGTCTTACTGAATCCGTCTAAAAGCAGTTTTCATACATTCAGCACGTAAAGTTTAGAAATGATTTCGTACAAGCAGTATATCTGCCTAGACTCAATGCACCATTGTTTATGCAGGATGGATACTGTACATCCTTTTATTTACTTTCTTCAAACCTGAGGTATTCTGTTCATTTTATCTGGGCATGGGCAGCTCTGTGAATGCAAATCTTTCCCTTTCACTGACAAAGAAGCTCAAATAGTAAATTACTATAGGGTACAACAGTTTAAATGTTTTCTTAGGGTGGCATTTAGATGTCAGGCAATTATTGATTTATTCGACTAAAGGGCTCGTTCAGAGACATGATTCATTATCAAATTTACTGAGGAGAAACTTTCAGTCACCTGCAGGATTGTGGAACAGGATGATCAGTCAAACCTTTGAGTAACATTTGATCTGTAATGCAAAAAGAGTTGCTAATTATGTAATTATTTCTCAAACCGATTCACATAAATGACATGCAAAAAAACAAAAAAACTATGATTTGTAATCCCTGACCCAGCAAATGTCTTGAGGGAAATTGATATTGGCCTTTTTCTAAAAGCATAAAATCAAATGAAGCATTGTGTTTCTTCATAATTGAGACTACGTGCCAGAAAAGTGCATGAACAAGAGGTGCAGGATGAAGAGTTGCACTGTGTGGATCCTCCCGTAGTGAGAGGGAGCCCAATATATCCTGTCCAAATACAAACAACTAAACTTTTTCTGGAAAAATTGTGAAGACTTTACACCATTGAACGATGATGGAGCTGGCGGTGATGGGAGTGTTGGGAATCAAGATTATGGTGACGTCTGTGGAGCTTAGATGAAACAAGTCCACAATGGGGACATGAATACTGTATGATTGCACTGACACAAATGCATTAAATAAAGATAATACATCTGATTGCACAATGAACTGATAAACATGTTTTTAATTACCATAAATTGTCATTTAAGAACACAGGATAATACATTACAATTAATATTTTCCTACCGTATATGTTAAAAGCGGGAAGTTTAGCCATAATAGACTTTTTTTTCTCGTTTGCGAAACATTGTGGACTTTAAATGGAATACGCCATCTTGTGGTGTTATGTGCATCTTGAACGCTTTTTGTTCATACAGCAGCATTACATTTAAACAGTAGGCTGACAATACATCTTAATGAAGTTAATAAGATAAGAAATTAAGTAATAATTAAGTAATAATAGAATAAAAATATAAAACGTTTTCAGCCAAAGCTACTTGCGAAACACAGTAAAGTTCCGAGGTACCTTGAACGCCCCACAGGCGGTGTTACAGAATGAACTGGACCCACGTTATATCAGCCGCATCCTTCTCTTCATTACGTTACCGACTCTGAGGACGTCTGCCACATGCTACAGGTACGAACTGATTTGACATGATCATAGTACTGTTGCTGTTTTTTTGTGAACGCTTCATTTAGTGTTCTATGCAATAATACACGCAGAGTATTGAACGTAGGCTAACAGCTAAGCTAACACTAGTTTAGATAACCCTCAAGGTTGATAAAGTTTTCTCAATCCTAAGAATGAAAGCGAAAAGTAAATGAATACGTGAATCCTATTATAAACTCTATTCATGAAACTCAATGTTTCTGATGTTATTCTTTTCTTGGTGTCTTTCAGCAGCTGTGTGTGGGTCATGGCACTGAAGCTGCTCCAGAGGCTTCCTAAGCAGGTGGGACAGATTGGGATTCATCGCTATGCTTTTGCTTGTTTCAACTCACGGCTCTTCAGGTGCCAGCCAGAGCAGCATCTGTGTGTTGCCTGCCTGTGCACCTCATCTACCAGCTGCATCCAACCTCATGGCTGTTGGAAACTGGACGAGACCAGGAGGGGACTCACCACTATTGTACGTGAGCCCTCATTTGTGGGCGTCAGCTCTGTTGGACTCCACAAAGATTCTTTTCCCAGGTTCTGTCTGACTCAAATGCACCAACCGGCTCCAGCTGATCAACAGGCTTTCTACAGGAGTCTAAGCAAGTGCACTTCATCCAGGCAGGTCTTCAGACTCCTGCACTCTGTGGAAGTACTAACGGACAGCATGGCCGCAGCATCCCTTCATCGTGTAGCTGACCTGGAGCACGGGGGGAACTGTTTGAAAGACCCTTCGGTGCTGGAGAAGGATACCATCAGAGCGCTATGCAAGCAGCTGGAGGAAGACTCTGGGCGGCTAACGGATGGCGGACTGGTATCTGCGCTTCTTGCCTGCACACGGCTCTACCTAGACCCCTGGAGTACTCTGATGGTGCGCCTTGTGTCCGAGAGCCAAGAGAGACTAGACCGAGGCTACCTGAGTATAGGGCAGTTGTGTGACTTGGCTCAGGCCATGTTGGCTCTGGAGGGTTCTGGCTCTGTCATGCTGGAGCAGATCATGGCCCAAATACAAAAGCAGGAGCCAGCGCAGTGGAGCTTGGCAGAGCTCAGAGCGATGTATAAACTGTTACAAAATGGTGTAGGTTTTGATAAGAAATACTGTGACCTACTGAATGCCATGCACACTCGTGCTGTCACGGTCACCTCTCATATGAGCCCTGCCACTGTCAGTGAGCTTCTCAGTGTTCTCACAATTCTAAATCAGACTCAGGCCATGCCTTTAGTGATCAGTCTTTGTAAGCGGGCTGTACGCCATGTGCCTCACTTTACAGATGATGAGCTCAGTCTTGTTCTTGGAGCACTTATGCACTTTGGTCACAGTGATCATTACTTTGTGGATGCCATGGAGAAGTATGTCCCCATGATGGCCTTTACCTCCCAACCAGAGACTGTTACCAAGGTGATGCAGTTCTTTGGAAGAAGAAATATCCTGTCTCCAGTGGTGTTTGATGCTGTGGCTGAGAGTTTTGTGTACAGAGCAGATGAGTACTCTACCAGCCAGGTGGCCAGGCAAATCATGCCCTTCGGAAAGCTTGGCTATCTCCCACCGAACGCTGCCGATGTGTTCAGGAAAGTCGAAACAATCCTACACACTCGCTTTTCACACTTCCAGCCTCGCACTTTGCTCAATGTGCTTCATTCTTGCATCTTGGTGGAGCGGTTTCCTGTGAACTTTGTCTCCAAACTTTTCAGCCGATATTTTCTCCAACAACTGCAAGGTACATATCATTATGTTTTGTGTAAATATTCTAATGTCTTATATTTGGTATGCATTAATTGTTTTGTTATTCAATCATTACTTCAGAGCAAGGTACAGGAGTAGACCGTTATGTTCTTGCTCAGCTAACTCAGCTTTACATGACTATGAAGCTTGAGTGCCCCTTTTATGAGGTACTTATAATAATCTCATTTGTATTTAAAATGTTGCAACCTATTATAGTCTTTAGTCGAATTAAAAACACATGCTGCACATTATGTCTCTTCAGGGACCTCGGCTTTTTCCACAGTACCGTGTCAAGTCTTTCCTCATGCCCGGTCAGTCCTTGGAGACTCCAGTTGACAATCATTTGTACAATTCTGTGAAAACTGGATTGGTGGATTTGCTCGGTGGTCGTTCATATTTTGGCTCCAAAGTTTTGACACCGTACTGCTACACAATAGGTATGATTACTTACTTATAGGATTACTTGGTTACATTTGTCAATCCCTTTCAATTGATTATGAAATGTCTTGTAATCCATAGATGTGGAGATCAAACTTGATGAAGATGGATATGTCCTGCCTGCCAGTTATCATGATGACGTTTATAAGAGGTAGTTTTGCCATATACATACATTCTAACATATGAATTAGTGTGTGAGTTTCCCTATTCGTTTCCTTTTCAGAATAGCTCTATGCATTGATGGACAAAAGCGGTATACTTCTAACAAAAGGCAGTTATTGGGTAAAGAAGCTATAAAACAAAGGCAACTTAGGCTTCTAGGATATGAAATTATACAGGTAAGAGGCCTTAAAATGACAGATTGTAGGCTTATTTCTTTTGATGTTCTGATAATGCCTTTTTATTTTTCCTCAGATCCCATTTTATGAATTTGATAAACTCCGAAACAAGACCAGTGTTGTGGAGTATCTGCACAAGAAGATTTTCCCGCACAGCTACAGACTCAGCTGGTGAACATCAGCTGAAGGGCCATTTAGTTTTTTACTATTTAGATGCTTAGGAATGTATTTATAATAAACTGCCAAATAATAAGAATAACTATGACAATTGCTGTTCTGAATATTTTTGTACATGGATGATGCAGATTCCGTTTGAAAAATGTTTTATTTGTTGTTGGCAAATTTCATGCTGGAGAAAATGTACAAAGTAAAGAACCCATCTCCAACTATGGTTTATATAAAATATTTATAAAACGGTAAACCCGAAGCACGATTTATTTTCTAAAATGACCACCATTTCTTTGATAGTAATTGCTTGGCAGGTTAATCCTATGATTAAGGCTTGGAGTGCAGTTAGATAAATACACACAAAAGGAAATTATACAACTTTGGATTAAGCTGGGATCTGGGGAAGACCAAACTCGTCAACAAGAACGCCATCCTGCAAAACAAAAAATACTTTAATTTCGAGTCTCTTTAACACAAGCTACAGCCATACAAGTGCACATTACCCTATTATTGAGCCTATCACCAGGAAGACCCTCTGGGATTGTGGGTGCTGTTGAGGCTTCATCAAGGTAAGAATTGTCATCATCCATCAAGAGCTCGTCTCCCAAAGCGTCAAGTTCTATGCACACACCAAAAGAAAACGGCACTGAGCAAAATGCGACCCAACAGTAAAATGTAAAGTGAGTTTGTGACCGACCTGCTTCCAGATCAGCTTCATCAATGTCAGGGGTGTCATAGCTTCGGCCCAGAGCGTCCTGAATCTCGCTGGCGTCTTCCATCATGTCCTGTAGTTGGTCTTGAAGGTCCTAAACGGGATAACAATTGTATTTTTGATTGCGGACAAGACAAACTGTAACAAAAGAAGAATATAACTTACCTCAATTTGATCTATTTTCACATGTTTATACGCTTTCTTCATGTCTTTGAGTCCAACTTTCATAGCATCAACCTACAAATAACAGATTAGTATAAAACATATGACTGAAAATGGTTAGATTATTGAAGTGTCTTACAGTAGTTTTAGTGTCTTTCAGGGACTGAATTGAATAATTTGTTTGTTCCATGTTAAACGATTGCTGCATTAGATTGTCTCGTTGGTTTTCATACCTAAAAGAAAAGAGAAGGATTCATAAATACTTTTTTGACAACACAAATGGCAGTTAAGATGAACTACTTACATTCGTTTCTGCTTTAGAACTCTCATTGCTTTTTGTTTGACCATATTCTGTGAACAAATGTTTTTTCTGTGTCAGTTTTTAAGACACTATAAGCACAGTTACACAAAACAGTTCTAGCAAAGATGCTTACTTACCTTTGATGGCCCATCTCTCATCTTCTTCATCTGTTCCTTGTACTTCACTAGTTCAGAGTCTAGTCTGGCTATTTTCTTGTCAACAGATTCTGCTCTAGAATCAACCTAAACAGAAAACACAGAGGACATTTTCAGGACCACCAAAATACTCCACATGAACTAACAAACTCGTCAAACTAAAGGCTGACGCACTGGCTGGGGCAGATACTATGAAAACACTTGTGAAACCGGTTATTGCCACTCGAATAACCGAATACTTATGACATAATGCTGAACCCATTGTTTTGTTAAGCACGTCATTTTCATTCGTAACATGTGATCGTGACAAAGACAGCATTGACTGAAATAACGTTAGATTAGACAAAAATAAATAAATAATAATAATAATGTAGTGACAGTATCTGAGCTGTGGAGATATTTGACGTTTCCTGTTCTTGAAGTAAAGTTGGTCAAAGTCAGACGAACAATCAAGGCTGGGCTGTCTTCCATATTTGTTTACTACAGTTCAGCCATCAAAAGTGGTTTTAAATTTCTACTTACGTTCCCAATGCAGTCGCCGAGGTTGGGTGGCGGACCCTTGGCTTTCCCTTTGCCGAAAATACGATTCATTTTGCGATTTCAAAGAGGAAAAGGACAACGGAACAAAATCTGATCTCGCTTGGACACAATCCGTCCCGAGCTGAACGCGAGAACCCGGAAGAGGTGTTTCTGTGACGTCAGAGAACACGTGACCTGCTCTTTAACGCCTGCTCACAGTCCATTGTGATGTCATCGTTTGATTTTATGTTATGCATTTTATTACATGCAATTATCAGGATGGAGTGGTAGATCATCGGAAACAAAAAAGCAGCACTAAAATATAAAGTGCAGCCTAAACTGGTGTGTGAATAAATGGCCACAAGAGGGAGTTGCTTTACCATAAATATTGTCTATTGTTTATCTGAAAATGTTAAGGCACAAACGTATTATTTTAGAGCTATACGAGGACATCAGTTCATTCTTGAATGTAAAAAGAAATACGCTTTACTTTTAGAATAGAATTTGTGCAGGTATGTGTGAAATTGTCTTAAATTAGTATTGAATTTATTGCATTATTGAATACTGTCAAATTAAAGTGAATTATACTCGAGAGTAGTATTGCTGACCATAAGCAACCTAGATATAGGCCTAGAGAGTAAGAAATTACAAGTACAAGAAATTGTAGGCTAATAAACAACCAACAACTATATTTTCTCTATTTTATTATTACAGAAAGGTATAGAGAAGACATATAGATTTATTTAAGCTAATCAAATATGCATTGGACATTCAAAATAGTTTGCAACAACACAATCCATGAAGCATAAACTGCTGCTTTTTCTTTACCTTTGCAGTTATTGTCATGCTAAATATGTTATGTGCTATGCATGTTCAAAAACTTGATTTATCTTCATACAATTTTGTACAGTCACATTTTATTTACAGCACACTATGTGCTCACACATCTAGTTGTGGTTAATGATTGTACTTTTCCCTTACGACAAAGCACAAATATATAATATTGAATCTAGTTATATACAATATTACGCACTATGTCATTGTTACACAACTTTTCAAACTGGACACAACTCCAGAATCAAAGCTGAAAGAGCCCTCTGACAAATTGAAATGCACATTTGAGTCAAGGATCTTCACATTTCTTGAGAATCAGTGGTCGAGCAGCACAATCCTAAAACTTCCATACTCCAGACATAATGGACACATTTTCATTGTTTCACTAAGTCACAAGGCTGCACATAAATTGAAAATGCTACTTGACCACAGCCTCTTCAAATCCTCTATCTTGATATCCTGGACTGTAAAAGGCACTTTTGGTAAATCGTGTGAATGAAGGGAGATATGAAGATAACACTTCATGCTTCATTTAATACCATTTATATATTATTTGGCACAAGCTTTAATAATTGTTATTTAAAAATGCTTACAGTGGATGTGAATAAAAAAATATTTTAGGCTGACGGGGTTTTTATTATTATTTTTTAGCATTGCCATTTTCTGAAATAGTTGACTGATTAAAGCCATAACGGATTTGTTTAATTCACATGAAAATGGCCAGTACATATTAAATGTCACATTGCTGATGTGACGTGGGTCAGGCCCAGGTCATTGGAGTCTTCTTTTCCAATGTGGGAAATGGAAGACAGTTCCACTGCTAGTCATGTGGGCTTAGTCCCATCGGGGTTCTCCCGGGGAACAGCCAGCTCCCGCACTTTACTCAGGGCCGTCTTGCTTCCTGACACTTTCTCTCTCTTCAGCCTCGCAGAGAGGCAGAAGTCTTTGAAGCAGCGCTTGAAGTTCTCATCCAGAAAGGCATAGAGCACAGGGTTCAGGCTGCTGTTGGTGTAACCCAGTGCAACACAGAAGAAGTAAGCAGCCATGATGGCGTTGGACTCCGGGATATTCACTAGCGCCTTCACTAGGATGAAGATGTGAATGGGAGTCCAGCACACAACAAACACTGCCACCACAACAACGACAAGTCTGGTGATGCGTCGAAGGTTCCGGTCCTTTTCCCGAGAGCCGGACAGCATGCGGACACTCTTCAGCCGCAGCACCATGAGGGAGTAACACACGGTGATGATGAGCACCGGCACCACGAAGGCAAAGACAAACACACACACTTTCATCACGGTGTCGTAGTACACGTACGGCTCGGGAAACTGTAAAGCACACTCCGTGATCCCTGCAAGATAAGTCAAATTAGAAATTACTTTCAGCAAAAAACAATTAAATGGCACTCTGTCAATTCCACTTGGGCTAATATGCACTCAAAAGTGAGCAAGTCAATATTTAATTCATAAATTGTGTTCATGTGGATGGAAAAGCAGAGCTAATCAAAAGAATTGGCAGATGAATTTGATTCATATTAATATTACACATAAAAGTAAGGTTTATTATTCTCAATTCTCACCACTATTTGTTTGTGTTCCTCCCAGAATAAACGCAGGTATCCCGGCGGCTGAAGACAAGATCCAGATGCAAACATTTATCATTTTGGCCTTGACTGCGGTGCGGAAGTCCAAGGCTTTGACCGGATGGCACACGGCGATGTAGCGGTCCACACTCATCATGGTGAGAGTGAAGATACTGGTGAACATGTTGTAGTAGTCAATGGCAATGAACACTTTGCACACCACCTCTCCAAAGGGCCATGTCTTTAGCATGTAGTCTGTGGTCTGGAAAGGTATGGTGGTGGTGACCAGGGCATCGGCCAGGGCTAAGTTGAAGATGTAGATGTTTGTAGCAGTCTTCATTTTGGTGTACCTGAATATGACAGATAGTATAGAAGCATTAATTCGTAGTGTGGGTTGTGTACAACCTCGACTTCACTTCTGATCTCATTATGAATTATACAAGCTCCAGCCCTAAGGCTGTACCACATCTTAGAATTTGTAATGTAATTCTTCTGACTTGAGGTTCACTGTTGGGTGCTGCTGATTTCATTCCCTACCCTGGAGTTTGGAATAATGTGTGTATCTTGTTATAATTTTAAATGCTGAATACATACCTATTTGTTTATGAAAAAGTCACAAAATTGAAACAAAAACTAAATAAAAATCAGTGCCTTTGATTAATACCCTAACTCTTAAAATAAACCCCTGAAATAAGTAGCAAGCTTAATTAACACCTTGTTTAGTTTGAATTAAGTCTTCTTGCTTTATTAAGGCAAATTTAAGTGCATTTCCCTAAAAAATCTTCTAATTTAGCCTTCTTCTTTTATGTGGTTAACTCTACTTCACGTGATGGATTGAAAGCCCCTTGGAGGGTTTTGTGGTAATAAGTTTACCCACAGTGGTCATGAGTCATGACGTCATCTAAATGTTATGGTATTGTATTATAGTTGGTATTTAATTACCTTTTACCAGTTGTTGGCCAGATGGCCATCCATCTGTCCCATTCCATCAAGAAGTTTCAGTTATGCACCACTTTTGGGGGGTCTGTTGAATGCATACATTTACTTGAAGTGCAATGTGCTTTCTCAGCCATCCCAATCAATTATCTCTAATCTCTATCTCTAATCTCTAATCTAATTTTATGTACCATAATGTATGGTGTCTAAGCAAGTTTTATCCCATTTTTCAGGAACTTGATTGCTCCGGTGTGTGTTTCTAAAAAGTATAACAAACCACACTAAGGTAGTTGAGCTTTTAAAAAAAGTATGGGCAATCTTCTAAAGAGCACATGTGTTGCTGTTGTTCATTTACATTTAATCCTCCAAACCCATTTGAGTAGTCTGAATTACTCTCTGTGGAGCACTAAACCACATAATGCAGTCCTTTTCAGTTGTAAAGTGATAAAAGTGTGTCTGGCGACAGTCGATGCGATTGATCTGGAGTAATGGCTCTCTGTGGACCAGAGTATTCAGGATGCCACTGCTGCGCCTCACTATACATCAACAAGATGGCTTCTATAAACTTCATAAATAACAGCCGACTCTACATGAAGTGTTTCTGCTTTAGCAATAATTGATAACAAGCCCAGCTATGTGAGTGTGGATTTTCAAAACTGATTGTTGTATTGTTGAAAAGACAAACATCTAAGTTTTTAGAACTTTGACTCACCACTGAGTTCAGAAACTACATTAACGATGTTTACCCTTGAGAAATAAAGCATGTGTGAAGAATGGGCAGTCTGCTTATCTTCAGTCACATGCTGTCACATCCTAAAGAAGTGAGGCACTGATCAAGTGTGAAGTATATTTAATAATACTCTTTACTGTATCCAATTAAAGCAGAGGGCACATAAAAGGTAAATAGGAAAACTAGAACATGGACATTTTCTTGGAATAATCTATAATTATTGCACTTTAACCTGTAACTGACCATTTTGATATGACTCTGGCTCAATTTGATCCTCACCTGATGATGACGTACATGACCAGACAGTTGCCAAAGAGCCCCACCACGAACACCACAGAGTAGACCGCGGGGATGATGGGAGACATGCCCTCCTGCTCCCAGCTCTCCTCCTGCGTCACGTTCTGGCTCTCCGTGTATCCAGACGTCCAGGATGAAGACCCGTTCATCAGACAGTTCTCCAGGATTCCCGAGACGCACTTGGCGTCCTCTTTGTAGATTTCCACGGGAGTTTCCTCCATCCTGACACCTGTTTGTGCCAACGCAAAACACAGAGACGTAATTTCAGATTGGAGCAGATGGGTGCGGGGTGATGAGAGCCACGTCTGATTACGCACAAAACATACGCAATTAGGGCAACAAAATGTACACTTCAAATACAAAAAAATGAAATACAACAATCAAAAACTTCAAAGGGGAAATATAGCTTAATACACAGAAAATCTCAACTGTATTATTCAAAGCAAAACGCGCGCCTTAAGCACACGCACACATCTGGCGCGTCACTTACCTGATTTATCCCAAACTAAAGCGCGCGTCAATTAGAGATGAAAGCGCAATAGAACACAGCAAATTAGGTTTTATCTCGGAATTGGAGTCGCGTTGCTTGTCTCCCTCCCAGCAAACCGCGCGTCAAAGTTTGTGGACGGTTCTGCGCGCCCGGTGAGCGGTGGCGGCGGCTTTGCGGACTCCCGTGCACGCGCAGCGACGGAGAGGTGGCGCGCAGAGACGCAACACCAACGTACTCACGGACACACGAGCCAGAATGTGAGCTGACAGGGCGATGACAACAGCCCAGGGGCAGAAGCGCAGCCACGCTTGATTGGACTGAAAACAGACAATAAACCCATCTACTGAATTGGTTCCAAATGCTGGGGTCATCATCTTTTCAGTGGGAGCTCGGCCATTACGTGAACCCTCCACTGCCAGGGCAATGTGGTTTTAGGAGTCAGTGTGGAGTTCAGGGTCCAGAGAGCTCCAGAACAAATTGCACAAGGTCTTGTTACACTTGTAACCCACAATTCTGGTTTACATTGCACAGCAGCTTTTACAAGTGTCATGAAATGACCTCAATCAGCATAAATGTTGGGGAGGCCATGTCCCATTTTTCATTCAATTGTTCAAATAAAATAATAATATGTCTGTTTCTTTACAAATGCAGTTCAACCATAGATTGTATAAATGATATATACAAAATGTTAAAGTCTCAGGAAATAAAATAGAATAGAAAAATAAAAATAAATTCTGTTCAAAAGTTATTAATCATAAAATGTTTTTTTATGAAAAGATAATGAACGTAAATGAAAAGATAAACACAAATGTAATTAAGATTTCACTAACATTTGAGAAACAAAAATATATTGTATTTAGACTTGTGATCAATAACTGAACAGAATAAGATACAGGGCAGTGATTTAATTATTGTGTTACCAGAGACGTTATTTCCTGCTTTGAAATTTAATATAAAGATAAAATGTTTTAGAGAAAATCTGATGTATTCAAAAGTCAATCCACCCAACTGGACTTTTTAGCATAGATCCATAAAATTAATTATTTCTACATTTTGCAGTTGTAGTTATAAAAAAAAGGTCCTACTTAGCCCCAACTTTGACCTTTAATATCAGTGGTTCTTGACCTTTGAGCACATTAAAAAATCAGAATTTTGATATTTTTGTATGTGGTGAATTTTGATGCATTTTCTGCACATTTTACTGCAGCTTTTTCAAAAGCACTTTTCAATAAGCTGATATTTTGATCAACCCTGGTTTCCATTAAAAAAAAAAAAGTCTGCAGAGACTACTGCGTTTGACAAAAAAAAAAGTTTTTTGTATGAAGCAAAAAAAAACGTTTTCAAAAATGCTCAAAACAGCAGTGCAGTGAACGCATCATATCTGGTGAGTGATGGAGTATGAACTTTAAAAACAAAGAGGCACACAATGGAGGAGGCAGGTCTTTTACTTCTAGAGACAAACATTAACTATGACATTAAAATGTTTACAAATGAAACAAATTCACTTCTGATGAGGATCATAAGCTAAATCAGTTTTGCATATATTTATTTTATCAGAATCAATATTTTATGCACATTACAAGTTGCAAAGTAGCAACATTTAATCAATCTACTTAATAGTTTTCTGATATAATGATGGAACCCAAACCTTGACTGATTTGGGCAAATGGAAGTAATTATCATGCATGTAATGTATACTGTCTATTAGCAACATCAAAAACATCGTAGTTATTGATGTTCCTCTTCAGCACTGTCTCCGCCTCTATCTGTTCTTCTTATGTTAATGAAATCACATTGTTGCGTCACTAGTTTAACTGTGTAATGGCAAACTGGCAAGACGTGTCGGAAATATACATTTAAAACTGTTGTAGTTAACGTTCCATTAAATAAGCGTTACAAAATAAATCGTAAATACAGTTTGATAATTATGGAGATAAATCACTTCTCTTTCACACAGTATGAATAAAATCAAAATGTGTATGAAAGTGTGACGTGCAGCTGTCTTATGTACTGCATTGCAACAGTTTTCTTGATGCAATTCTTTTATTCTCATTTCTATATGCAGTGTAGTGGGCTTACCTTTTGGTTAATTATACACCTCAAGCATGAAACGTTTTATATTTCAATGTTTTTGTGCAAGGAAAGTAGATTTTATCGTTTTTGATTTGTAGTGCCACAAATATTTAAGTAAAAACAAAGTCATATTAGACATACAGACAAAAGCAAAACATAACTATATAGAGCCCTCCGGGTGTCTGGTGAAGGAAGACAGATGCATAGTTGTTTAATTATACAACTTAATTTCGCCTTGACAGTGGAAACGTACAATCCTGAGCCTCCAAATGTAATTACAGCATTAGTCATTTACACAGCGGGTCTTTACACAAGCACAGGCCGACTTGCTGGGCTGGACTTGAGAAATTGTAGCCTGCCCTGGGGCTAAGAACATTGGCAAGGAATATGTCTTGCGGAAAGGGCGGTTTTTACTTTCTCCCAGCAATCACACATAAACTCTAATTCCCTTCTCACCCTCCCCCGGTGGTCTTGTCCCTTTTCCCCATCAGAGGACAGGGAGCTCGAGGGTTCTGCGCAGTACCTTTGCTGTTCCTGCACTGCACTTTCTGGACTGAAGTCTTATGTTTTTCCCAGGGATCTGTTGTAGCCACTCCTCCAGTTTGGGGGTCATTGCCCCAAGTGCTCTGATGACCACGCCTTCTCCAGCTCTTCACACTTCACACTTTGAGGGCATGGTTCTATAAAGCGGCTCCCCTGCACTGACCTTAGAATCCAAGCCGCCTCTCTCCTTCCTATAGAAATCAATATAAAAATCACACAGCTATAATCATGGCTACTTTATATGGTAGATGTTAAGGCAGAGCAACAACAATTCTGGACCTATAAACTCTAAACTAAGCTGGGCTCAAGCTACTGCTATACCTGCTTATGTAAACATTGAGGTCTGCCATTTAAGATGTTATTGCTTTGCCTGGAATGTACACAGTATGGTGTTCAATGTATATCTCCATGGAGACAAGCAGTTGAGACCACCATATTGCAGATCTATGAAACAACACCTGTAATTGAATAAATTCAAGAAAGTTATATTTAATACAATTTCCTATGGTAGAGCATTTGAGAATCGAGGCAAAGCAATAACGTCTCCATAGAGATAAGCAAAAAAGTCACATGTACGGTAGTGCATCCTACTTTTAACATGAATGTTTAAACAAGTGTATGTTAAAGATCCATTTGTATGTGGAATGTGTATGGAAAGTCTTATTTATCAAAACGCCAGCAGGTGGCACAAAGTGCATCGAGGAGTAAAGAATGTAGAGTCCAGTGAAGGTGTTTGCCTTTTAAAAACAAGAAGGAGTAGTTCCTGAATTAGCACAAGGTGGCTTCAAGCATGTGGCAAAAACACAACTCAAGTATGTATTGATTAGGAAACAACATTAGTATTAAAATCTCCATAAAGTCAATTTAAAATAAAATAGACCTAAGTAGAATACATTTATCAATGACTGATTTACGATGTACGTACCAATAATGCTTGAACAATTAAGGATTAACTACCCAAAATATATTTAAATGTTCTCTTTTAAGTTGCCAACATAAGGCATCAATTTGGAAGACAAAGCTTAATGAGATGGGTTTATGCTTTAGGTCACTCCACTGAGCACAACTTTACGTTCACACGTTACGTTGGTGAGAAACCCTGTGGACAGAGTAATTACCTCTTATAACACATGAGGAAATTAGCCAGTGACATTCTGTGTTTATTTATAACCTGCCAGTCCAGAACGCTCTCTGACAGCTTGTGTTTGTGATGGTGGCAATTTGCTCATAATCTGCTAAAATGTGGGAGGGAGGACGTTAAAACCAAAAAAAACTGACTGATCTTCAGAATTATCCTGGCAGACAGAAGAGTCTCAATATCTCTCTAGTCTGATTAATAAACATGCACAGTTCTGCCTGTTTTTCTTTTCTGGTTTTAAAAGATATATTTGTGTGACTCTAAGACATGTATTCTCGTATTAATTATAGCTTATCATTTTGTGAATATTTTATATGACTTTTAATAGTGGCAGGGGCTTGTTTCTTGTAAAGTTAATTTTGTTTTGAAAAAAATATAAGCTCCCCTATAAGCTCCCCTTCTTACTAGAAAGCAACAGGAAGACAGTCCCATTATGGGCCCCGAAGACCCTGGCCCGGGACAACACACCCCTTTGTGTGTCATTCTTGTCAACTGCCCTGACAACAACATAAAGCATCATTGATTTATAGTTTAATAGTAAGCAGGAACCAGGGACACAATCATTAAGGTGTAATTTGAAACACAATAACCGCTTACAGGTGCAATACGTTTGATAAATTGAGCTGTATCAACTCAGCACATGCGTATTTCCAGTGAATTTCAAGAACTTTGATTGAAAAAATGCATTCCGTTAGTGTATTGTATTGTTTCCTTTTCACAAATGGCCTTTCTGAGTCAATCCAGAGTTTATCAGCTGCAGGTGTCTGGGGATAAATGAGCTGTCTTTTAGTGTGCATTGTAGCGTGCACCTCTTTTCACTTTTAACACAACAAGGCTAAGACAGAAAATGTGTAGGTTCTCAACAAATGGTATCTATTTTTGGACAGTGGATTTCCCTGGTGGATTTAGCAAAGCATGTTACAAAAGCAGTGCTAACTTCTGTTCTTAAATCACAGCCCACTGTATAATATAAAATGTACAGTTCGTATCAATAGTCAAGGCTTTACAGGTCAAAATGTCATTGGTTGAAACAGCAGAGTAGTGTGCTGTTTGATTGACAGCGTTTTTAAAAAATCAGTGTGCCCCTGTTGCATTGCATAGGTCGGGAAAGTTGCATAAGCTTGCTGTAAACTGCCATGACACATACCATAGAGCGGCATATTGGAGCGTTTTGATTTACCACCCAGAGGAACAGCTGATCATCCTCAGATATGCTGAATGTGCAATGTGGGAGAACGGAAGACGGGTACAATCAATGCCCAATGGATCGGACGGCGCGGGGCAGCTCACTACATCAGCCAGACAGAAGGCAAAGATAAGGATTTAGGGGTTGAGGGGTGAAAAAGTTAGGACAGAATATATAGAAGAGGAAGAGAGAAGGCAAAGTTGGTGCAGGAATGAGTGTGTGACTTGTGGAGCACTTTCAATGATTGAAGACAGTCTATATGTATGTAGATGTATTCATATCCACACTGGATTTCCATATTGATCGTTGTCTTTTTTATATACTGACCATACATTGGCATCATGGCGTCAGCACTCAGTGTTGCCCGATGTGATTTATGTGCTCACTCAAGCAATTCTAGACCTCCACCAAGGCATTATGCTGTAATTAAACCACTGAATTCTTTCAAATCTAAATGATGTGTTTTCTAGTTTTACACAAAGTTTGAAGACAGCACACAGGTCTACATGTGTGTCTTAATCTACATTGAAGTTGTATGACAAAACTCTCTCTTATTATTCTCTTATTCTCTCTTTTTTTTTTTAAATTGGCCTTGAAAATATGCATAGCTTTAAGAGGCTGTAATGAAGTTAAATCTGATTAGCCCCAGTCCATATTTATAGCAAAAGCATCTATTTGGGTGAAAAGGAGTCCATTGTGTGCTGTCTGCATTATTTCCTGTGTGCACTGTTAGCATGCCAGTTGTTGTTAGCTTTACTGTGATTGCAAAACCTCCAAATCTGGCCTCTGATTAAAAAAAAACAAACAAATGAACTCATGCTTTAAAAAAGTGAGCAATATATGTGGACTGCTGCAACATTTTTATTTTGTAAATTGTGTTTATTTGAGCAAAAATACACAAAAGCAAATAAAAAGCATCTGCTCAAAAGAGGCTAGTTTAAGACATTAAAGAGAAGAGAGCAAAGAAAATCATTAAAGCACAGCTAAACAAAACTGTTATTAGCCTGGATTTGAACATTACCCTGAGGTCTTAAGTCCGAGATGGTTCATGTGGCACTAACATGTCCAAGGTGTACTTTGGTGCTAGGCCATGGAGAGACTTGTACACAAGCAGAGCTGTTTTAAAGTCTATTCTCTGAGCCACAGGAGCCAGTGCAGAGACCTGAGAACAGGACTAATGTGACGGTACTTCCTGGATCTGGTCAGGACCCGAGCAGCAGCGTTCTGGATGTACTGCAGCTGTTTTACAACTCAAACTCACTGTCTATACAACACGGCCTTAAGAGACAAGGCCAACCTGTGACAAGAACTGCTAATTACAATATTTCAGGTGTGTCAGAGATGTCCGTCAGTGAACTTGACAGAGGAAATGGCACCATGAAAGGAACAAAGCAGAAAGAGCCCTGTCCCGCAAAATGGACATCTGGAGACATTAGCCAAAGAGAGAGGGAAGTAGTTTAAATGAGAGCCTGAAGAAAGCAGTAGAGAAGAGTGAGGAGCAGAGTGGACACTGCAGAGATCCATTGTGAAAAATATAGAAAAGAACAACAAAGTATGTTTTAGGATTTAGGTCAGTGCACATCATTGGCAACTGTAATGGTCAAATCACAAAATGACAAGTTACCTCATTTTAAAAGTTTGGACTCTCCAAAATATGATAGTAAATTGTGAATGGTAAGTACATTCCTTTTACAAACATGAGCATATTAACAGTCGGTCAGGGGCAACGAAGCATGTTATTTTAGATGAATATGAGAGATTAAAGCTTATGGATGTGAGAAAAATAACAATAAAAGATAATGGTGTGTTGATAATAATTGTATCAAGACAAATCCCTCCTAAACCTGGTGACAGGGGAAACATCTGATTGTGATTGTGTTCAAGAAGCTGAGCACTTAATGTGTTTGTGCAGCACCATTATCCCTCTTCTTTCACTGACCTTCTGACTACTTTTTGGTATTGCTTGTTGATTTTTAAAGTTTGTGACAACAGCTTAATGTAACTGAGATCAGAGCGTGATCGTGAACCAGGTCCAGGATACATTTAAATTAAATAGACGTCTGTGGAAATGTTTGTCTTAACGTTATTGATTGGAATACTTACTAGTCAGAAGCTTCATAATTGTTTGCTTAGTGTGTTCCGAATTATTATCCAAATTGTGTTAAAGTGTAATAAAGGTTTTTTTTTTTTTTTCCCCAGTGAAACTCATGGATGGTATTGTGTCCCAGGGCCTGGTAAATCCAATTAAAGAAAAAACTACTTAAGAAAGACGTTTCATGTTATTAAGCAGACCACCATTTTAAAACAATATGGGAAAGAAAAAGGATCTTTCTTGTGCTGAAAAGCGTGAAATAGTTCTTTAGGGAAGGTGTGAAAATGACCTCTGTAAAGTGTGTTTGCTACTTCCTGTAACAAAATCATCTTCATGCCTGACAATGCACCATCTCATGCTACAAAGAATACCTCTGCATCATTGGCTGCTATGGGCATAAATGAAGAGAAGCTCATGGTGTGGCCCCCATCCTCTCCTGACCCTATTGAGAACCTTGTGTGACAATCTTTTAATTCCAGGTAGTATGGACTGTTGGATGAGGGATGGTGCTGAACTGAATATATCAACTTTTTTCCAACTTGGGCCCAAAAAAAAGGATATCAGCCCCACTAATAGTAAATTGTTTAAGTCATGTTTTTAATCTCACAATTCAAACTGAAAGTATCCCCTTACAATGGAATACTGCTTTTGTTCTCTTTTTGCATAAAAGGGGGGCAGAAACATTTGAATATTTTCCAGGTGTTTTCTTGCTTAACCAGGTGTTTGCTTGCTTAACCAAATATTACATTTTAAATAGTCCAGGGCATAGTACTATCCCAGTTGTTTCCAAAGTTATAAATGATATTGCTATTGCATTGGATGCTGCTCTTTTTGTTGATTTATCAAGGTCCTTTGATTCAGTAGATCATTGTATTGTCTTGGATCTTCTAGATACTATTGGGTTATATACATATTCTTTAACATGTCTTACCTTAATAAAGGTGTTCCTCAAGACTCTGTCCTTGGACCACTGCTATTTGCAATTTATATAAACTCAATTGGACATAATCTAAAACGTATGCTAGGGGAAATCCTCTTGAATATTCAAAATATTCAAGAGGATTTTCACTCCATCCAACAAAACTGTGTTAAAGGTGGTATGGACGATTCTTTTCAGCAAATTTTGTATCATATTTCCTCGTGGCGTGGATAAATCATTTGTCCTGCCACGTATCAATCATAAAACGCACCTACCGCTCACCTGCAGCCGCGTGCGGTTCGTCCCCAAGTTTCCGCGTGCCTAAGCGCATGGATCTATCATAATATAGTTCCCTCAGTGTACGGGGCAAAATGAAGACGGAGAAAGACAGTTCGAGCTGACGCAGAAGTGGACAGAAATCTACGGGAGACGAGAGATGCGTGTGTGTTGTATCAGTCCTCACGGGGGAGTGCGCATGCGCACTTCCGCCTGCGTTCTCAAATCGCCGAAAAATCGTCCATACCGCCTTTAACTTAAAATTATGAATGCATTCAAATATAACCAAATGTGTGCTGTTCTCCAAAATACACTATAGTGAAAGGAGGATACAGAACTCACCACTGTCAACTATACTCTAAATCATTGGATGCAAGAAGAGAACAGCACTGCATTTTGTCTATTTATAAGGCTCTCTTTGGCATTTTGACTGAATATTTATCAAGTTTGTTGCACCTCAGATCAAGTAGTAGTCACCGTTTGAGATCTCAGGATATCTTTGTCTTACAGACCCATCGTGTCAACGCAGAGACCGGAAAAAAGGCTTTCAGTACCTTTACTCCCTCCCTGTGGAACAACTCAGAGATTTTTAAAATTAAATAATTGTATGCCTTTTAATTATTCTAAAGAACTAGCCAAGGACTACCCGCAGTGCTGATGCACTTGTTGTATATAATTTCATCTCATAGTGTATGTTTTTATGTATTTGTTAATTCTATTGAATGTTTTATTGGCGTTTTATTTGGATATCCTGTGTTTGTTTGTCGGTTTGTTTAATCTGTGTTGTGTTTTAAGAGGTTGCAAATAAATGTTTATTAAAGTGTTTTCCGGTTAAATAGACTTGATTTGGTCTCCTTTGTAACTACTGACAAAGCACAAATTTAATCAAATCATACTAATAAATCTCAGCACCCTTTCACGGGCCAAATCACATCTACTTCAGGCCCCCCTGGTCTGTATAGTGGGACGAGGATGCACAGTGACAGATATGCAGATGCCAATCTGCACCCATGGCCTTTGGAACAATTCAACTGAATTCAATTTATTTTGCATTGTTCAAAATGACAACAGCAGTTGCCTCATAGGGCTTCATAAACATTTTAAATTAACTCTCTAACAGGCAAATGGAAAACTTTCATTAACAAAAATTAAATAGATAATAATAATTTTCACGTTGCAGCCTCAGCATTGTGTGAATCAATATTCCTAAGTGTAGACGTGGTTTGATTGGCTATTATCTCACCAGTCCAACAATGTCCCGGTAATCATCAGAGACCACTGGTCACTCAGAGGGGTGAGTCTTATTTTTGTTGGTTCTTGTGCTAAAAAATACACTTTTGAAATGTAGAAATATTTCATTTGAATGTTGCGTTTAAAATTCAGAATTGTATTTTAACATTTCCTCTACATATTCTGTTCAAATTGTATAAAAAAGATGGTCACACTCACCCCCAGTGTGTCGGACTAATGAGTCATGGCTCCAGCTCTTCTACCAGAGCTGAAAGCACAGGGCAAGAAGGCTTTTAAGCTTTTAACAATATAATTCTAACATTTTAGTGTGGTTGTCAATTACACTGATTTTCTACACACCAGGAAGTTCACACTTTCACAGAACTTACAGTAATTCCAACTTCAAAAGGCTTTCCCTACAAATGATCCGTCTGTTAGTGTGATGTCAAAAATCAATAGAATCACATGCACAAATATTTTTCCTACAGATATAGCTTTCCTTGTATGTTTAGAAATGTGTGTAAAGAAAACAACTACAGAATGGTTCTGGAAATTAGTTACTTCCGCCAAGTGTTTAAGTAGTGGTCTTTTTAAATTCCCCAGGGAAAGTCTGTTTGCGAATGCTCAACATTTTGGCTCTGCAATAGCGCCTAAAATACGCCTCTGAACTTGTTCCAATTCCCCGTGACCTTAACCAAAATGTGATGAATGAATAAACAATCCAGTCTTGATATTTGATTTACTTTAGAATGACAAATAGTCAGCTTGTTTTCCCACGATGTCTCTCTGCAGATCGTTGTGTACATTTTGCGAGTGGCGTCGGAGTGCAAGGGCCCCGCTCGCCTTCAGATGGGTGCGCGCAGCCACAGACGGAGACAATGACGCACTCAAGTGAATCACTCACTGTTTTGTGGCGCCCACATATCCCACATATGCGATAGGTGCAGCCGCCAAAGCAGACTGAGCAGTGACCTTTCAAGAAAGATTTGTTCTACAGTTGGTGAGAATATAATCTTTGGGAGCTCATGAAGGCTTTTAATCTGAAACTAAACATTCACATCTAGCTCACGTGACATGTCAGCTGTTGTTTTTTCCAAGATGAATCACCTCCTCTAGGGAATTAATCAAGAAAAGTCTCCATGCAGTGTTTCCCTACCGTATATCATCAATCTCATTTGACTATACGTTTATAATTGAGGCAGGGATGCTACTTTGGTTACGCATTAAGCAACTGAATTAAAAGTGGTTGTTCTGAAACCTTATTAACTCGCCTGTTTGCTTTAACCACTCAAGCTGCAGCGACTCGACAATGTTATTAGCTTGTAATTCTCTGGGATGCCATAGAAATTTGGCACAGTGGCTATTGTGGCGAGTAATGTGTCTCGATGGTCTCGATGCATTTCCTCTGGCTACTATGATTTCCTCCATTAAACCAAAACATGCACAATAGGTAGAATCCTCCAGCTATTGTAGACCAAGCCGGGCTCAAGATCTGACAGGTTTCCACAGCGGCTTTGAAGCAAGGTCCAAATGCAGAGGACGCGGTTTCCTACAGGGACAAACCTTTAACTTGAGTAAAATAAATGCAGTCCATCTTCATGCAATATTACACAACACAATTTTAAAAGAGATTTTTTTTTTTAAACCAATATTAAATGTATTTGTGAGTTCCTGTGAGCAAATGTATTTTTGGTGTGTTTGAAGCGTCTGTTGTCTCTTGTCTCTGGGTAAATAACCAGCTTTGCAACATGGCCAACACCGACCCAGTGTTTTCTGGGGACAAGGCAAAAGTGGTAATTTTACCGTAATGAAGGTAACAATGTATAACATACTTAACGACAGCATGGCTACATTTTTATTGAGTGATGATTTTTTTTTTTTAAGAATTGTTTTGCTCGAAGGCTTTCTTAGACAGGAAAGGTAAGTGTGCAATGGGGAATGGAAGAGAAGGGAGGACATGCAGTAAATTGTCGGGTCCGGAATCGAACTCACGACACTGCGACAAGCTGCACAGGCAGCACTTTTTAAAACATGTTTTATCCTGATTAGTGCCAGCAAAAGCTTTTGCTATTCAAGAATATTGTACAGCACAACATACATGTTTTTACACAGTTGCTTTAATTAATGTAGTTTAATTTCATCCTCCATCCGTCCATCCTCAAAGTCATCCTCGACTCCCTTGAGAAGCAGTCTCTACTCCATATGAACGGTTCTTCATCTGCCTGGAAGAACTGGTTCTCCTCCTGAAGAACTGGTTCTCCTCCTGAAGAACTGGTTCTCCTCCTGAGTGGGCCCAGCTCCACTGTCTATCTCGCGTCCGTCTGAGGGAGTCAGATCTCTCCTTCACTGTGGAACTCCTCCAGGTTTCTACTTTTTCCCAAGGAGGTTTTGCAGTTTTCCCTGGAGGGGACAGGGGACACTGGGACATTGTCCCTCGTCCCTATGAACATGGTTTAATCCGTTTTTCACTGTCACCCTCCGAGGCAACTGCTGTTGCGATTTTGGACGTTACAAAAATGTATTAAATTGAATAATTTTGTTATTGTTTGTTTGTTTCATGGAGTTTTTCGGTAACACTTTGAATTTAAAATGATTTTCAATTATTGTTAAACGCTTAGGCAGTCGGTTCCATTCATACAAATTGAAAGTTCTTTTAAAGTACCATAGTTGGTAGTTACTTTAGGCAACATAAAGTTATTGGCAGAAACATGTCTCGTGGCATTTCTGCACCAAGAATTATGTTATTAAAAATAATCTGCTGCTTTTGTGACAAAAACACTCTTGAATAATCCAAGCAGTGAATATAAAAGTCTGTCTTGTACCGATAGACAGTCTAATTTCTGATGCATGAATTTAGTACTGGTATAATAGTCACAGTGGAGAACCAGCTGTTCAGCCCTATTTTTTACATTTTGTCATTTTCTTATTCTTTCTGCTGTAGTATTAGACCATAAAGTCTAGGTTTGATCATATCAGAGCTTGTGCTATTAATTTAATCACTTTACAAGGTAGAAAATGTGCATATCTCTTAATCATAGTAATAAGCAAGGAAGAGCAAGATTATTTGTGGAGCACATTTCATACACAAGGCAATTCAAAGTGCTTCACACAGAAGGAAAAATTCATTAAGATCACAAAGAAATTACAGAAACAGAAATACAATAAAATTAACTAAATATGACAAAAAACACCTAGCCACAAAGGGTAACATGTTTTCGGAGTCCAACTCCCTTTTTAATCAGTCCAACTGATTGTTTAAACTAATGAAATCACAAAACAATTTAAGACATTAAAGAGAAGAGTGCAAAGAAAAATCCTTTCAGTCTAAAGCTAAACAAAACTGTTTTTAGCTTAGATTTGAACATTGTCAGAGTAGAAGCCTGTCTCATATCTTCAAGAAGACTGTTAAAACCCATGTTTAGTCCTGACTCTGGCACCAGCAGGAGGCCGGTCCATGTTTAGTCCTGACTCTGGCAGCAGCAGGAGGCCGGTCCATGTTTAGTCCTGACTCTGGCACCAGCAGGAGGCCGGTCCATGTTTAGTCCTGACTCTGGCACCAGCAGGAGGCCGGTCCATGTTTAGTCCTGACTCTGGCAGCAGCAGGAGGCCGGTCCATGTTTAGTCCTGACTCTGGCACCAGCAGGAGGCCGGCCCATGTTTAGTCCTGACTCTGGCACCAGCAGGAGGCCAGTCCATGTTTAGTCCTGACTCTGGCACCAGCAGGAGGCCGGTCCATGTTTAGTTCTGACTCTGGGCACCAGCAGGAGGCCGGTCCCTGAGGTCCTCAGAGTCTGAGATGGTTCATATGGCACTAACATGTCCAAGATGTACTTTAGTGCTAGGCCATGGAGAGACTTGTACACAAACAAAGCTGCTTTAAAGTCTATTCTCTGAGCCACAGGAGCCAGTGCAGAGACCTGAGAACAGGACTAATGTGTAATAATGCTTCCCATTTTGGTCATACTGTCTATATGTTTTGACCATGATGATTCATTATATATAAATATTCCTAAAACCTTAGTCTCATACATCTGAGTAATTGTAACACCTTGAATTCTACAATCAAAATACAATACAAATAATAGCTTCAGATTAATGAATGATTAGAGTCAAATACGATGCTGAGTTTTTGAAACACTTAAAGCTAATTTGTTTTAGTGTGTCCATTCCACTACAGAACATGACAGTGTTCAGTAGGACAGTATAAAAAGTATACATATATATATATATATATATATATATATATATATATATATATATATCTTGTTGAGTCATCTGCATACATAACATCTTGGCGTTTGACGGAGCCAGTGGCAAATCGTTTGTATAGATGTTAAACAGTAGAGGACCGAAACTGCCCTGTGCTATTCTCCACATGTCAAAGTGCTGCAGCGTGAATTAAATCCATTGAACAAGACAGTCTGTGTTTATACAGTTAAATAGCTGTTACACCAGTTTATGAAATCCATATGCTGCTAGCTTATCAATTAGAGATTCATGGTCGATTTAATCAAAAGCAGCTAAAAAATCTTAGCATAACACTGCCTACTATTTTCTTTCCTTCATTGTCTGTCAGCCAATCATCTGTCATTATAGTCAGAGCCGTGGCTCCATGCTGATAAGGAGTGAACAGTTCATACTTGTGGACACACGCCTGTGGTCAAGCTCAGGTTTACTATGTGACAATGGGTGGGGCATTGCTCTGCTGCCATCTTAAGGAAGTTAACATCCATCCCATCTACACCTGGTGGTTTATTTTGAAGATTTCTCAACCGGCTTTTAACTTAATTTACTGTCACTTCTGTATGTGTCATTTTTACTTTCATCATTTCTTGTTTAATTTGGATTTTAGATGTGTTACTTGTTGCCTTTGATTTTCTAAATGTTTCAACTTTATTTAAAAAAGGTTAATTGAAGTAATTTGCTATGTCCACAGTTTCTATTCCTGCCTGTTAATTCACTGATTGTGTTGCTCTATTGAGTTTTGTGACATGGTTTCGCAATTTTTGAGAGATCGTTCAGTCTTCTTGACTCTCTGTGAAAATAGCAGTCTCTTGTCTCTGCATGTTTTTCGACAAAAAACATACATTCTTTACATTTGTTTGCTCAATTAAATTGGACCAGCTTGATCTTCTAACATCATCCAAAAATCCATCTTGGTCAGAGGATTTGAAAGATCTGTTCAAAATCATTCTAGGACCCATCTTATCCTTGTTGGCATTTCTTACAGTATTGATTGCATATTAGTCGGTGCAGCTCATTAGAACAGAAGCAGTGCCTGTGCACAATTCTGGAGAATTTGTAAAGATGTGATCAATGCACATTGATATGATCAATCTACAGCAGCATCCCATCAGAACGAGTCATCTGTAGCAAAATCACTTCATTTATAATAACTACACCTTCATTAGCCTTAATAAAGCATGAACAAAGACTTAATTCATAATGAACAAATAGTTTATTAAGAACCATTCAAGCTTAGTTAGTTAATACTTATTACATTTTAATGAAGCAGTTACTAAGCCTGAATCATTGTATTTGATTCATAAAGTAGTTGTTCATCATGGATCTTTGTTCATGCTTTATTAAGGCTAATTATAGTGTCTTTATTATTACGTGGATCCAAATCATGATATTTTACAAACATAGGTTTTATAACAAATACTACTAAGTCAAGCCTCTTCAACTCAATAACCGTGGGCCAATTCAGGCCTTCAAATGATCTTATCTGGCCCGCGGCCTATATTTCAGATGTAAAAAAACTGCTTATGCTAACACCTAACGCCTGACCCTTGAAACAGATTGTGTTGAGGATATTTTGTGTTATCCCAGAATGTGTGACAAAAAGTGGAGGCTCGTTGTGCACCAAACCAGCTCAGAGACCACGGCCCCGTGAAAACACTCAAGTATAGCTGAATATGTAGATAAATATATATCCTAAACACACAATATTTAGCCTACATCACATTAAGGCTATTCTTAATGGACAAACTGTTCATGTTTTACTATATCGTCATCACTGCTTTACATCGACCTCTTGTCCTTAGGGAATTTTTCAACCAACAAAATGATGGTGCTACAATCTGATAAAGTTATATATGAGAATAGCCTACAAAGATGAGCTTCACTAAAAGCCTTAGTCTTAAAGTGAAAGAATATATTGCAACTCTTTAAAGTTAAGTGGCTCAAGAACAATAAATCCAGACAGATACAAAGCCTCACTTTCATTTTTGCAAATTAATATTTTTTTTTGTTCTAGTTTTGTTCTTGTGATTGACTAATTAAAACAAACAATTTGCATCGTTTAAGGAATTTTAGGTTCATTGGGAAAAAACGTATGAGAGTTCAAACATTCAAGGTGCAGAATGTTGTTATTGCTATTGTTTATTTTATTAATTTTTCCAAAAGCACAGACATACAGCAGATAATCAGGGAACAATGGCAATTAACGTCTTTTACTTAAATGTAGTAACTGTTATCTGATATGAGTTATTATAAATTCAAAATTACCTTTGGAAAGTGTATGTATAAATATATCATGGAACAAATTCAACTGAAAACCTTGTAGACAAGGGGAAATTTGTACTTTGATTTGGCGTCACAATTATACTGAATAATAAAGAGCAAGCATAACTTGTATTCACATATTCATTGATGATTTGCAGCTTTGTTAAGAAAAACATGGAAAACATTTATACAATTTCTGTAAAAAAAACAACAACCTTTAAACACATGTGTGCAGCTTTGGACTATATTTAATAACCTTCTCGATTCCTTTCTCAATTGGCCCAAGTATCTTCAAAACTTTTGATTAAACATTTTACTTTACTTTTCTTCATCAACAATCAAGATAAATGCTAAATGCGACAGCCTCCAGTTGTACGTGGCTCTCAATAGAAACAGTTCTGATGAAACTCCAGAACTTTTAAATTCTATTACAATATTTTTTTATATGTTTCTCATCTTGTCATTGGAAATGGATTCAATTGCAAACCAACCAAAAGCTAACACAATAAGTATTAAGGGAACATTGGCTCTGATTGGTTGGTTGTGATTGGCTGCTTTACAGTTGAGCTTGGTTTGCTTTGGTGCTGTTACATGATTCAGCACAAAGATTTTGTTACATTTCAGCCCTTCATAGGAGCCATATGCAACGTGTACTATTTCGAACATCTCAAATGAAGGAATGAGTACTTCTTGCTCTGGATAGATTGAATACTTCTGAATGTACACTCCTAAGCAGGTCTTAATGTGAAAACAAGTCTTTGAACCAAAGCCTGACAGATTAGGGTGTTTAGAACTGGATGCAAATTGGCCAAAGCGTATTTTGTCTCCTTTATTTCCATTAATAACTATGTTTGTTCTCCTGTAAGTAGTTTGACAGGGTTCTCTAAGGATCTGTAAGGCAGTAGTGATCCAAAAGTATAAAGCATGGTACTGGAAGGCAGGAGTGCTGTAAGTGACTGCACCAGTTCTCAATGCCGAATTGAGAGGATCATAAAGATTTGGGACATTTGCTGTGTAGACACATAAGGCTCTTGTGTGATTAAGAGTTAGTTGATTGGACTTGGTCTGCAGTGTTACTAGTTTCTTTTGTGCACATGTCTCTGCCTTCTTCCACGCCTCTTGAAAGTTAGGCGTCGTCTGGATCTCTCTGGGGAAGTAAACCTGAATCACTTTTTCCTCTGTCTTCTCAGTGCAATTGTAGAATCTGTCATCAATGGCATTATCCATCATACTCAGTTCAACTGATCGCACAGGTTCCTACAGATGTTACAAAGACATGATTAACTTATGAGGAAATAATGTATGACAAACTGGAAAAGTATACCAACCTGTGCAGCAGTAACAGTTAAAAACAGGCAAACCCCAAAAGTCAGCACAAAGGTCTTCATTTCTGCAACAAAAATAAATGTTATAAAAGCGGCTCAGTGGTTAGAGTGCTCCTGCACCGACCTGTAGGTCAGTTACCACTCCTGTCTGTTACATACTGTCGTGTCGTTGAGCAAGACACTTCACTCAGCTTGTCTAAATGATTAGTGGCAGTTGGAGAGGCTGTAGGTGCAGATTGTCAGTTTACCTCAGGCACGCTGTGGATACAGAAACAGAAAGTATGACGTGAAAGAATAATACAACATATAAATGATTATATAAAGTACCTATATAATGAGCACACATTTACATTGTTTGATGCTGTTATGAAGGCATGGTTGTAATGGTGAATTTACCATGTCAGGCCGCCTAATGAGCAGACAAACTTTCTTTGTGTTTTTATTCTTGATCTGTGCCTCGGAGATGTTGTTAGCTCTTCCCTTTAGCCCCGTTTTTGTGTGTTATTAGTTAGTGTGCGTCCATGAGACAGGTGGGTGTTTTGCTGTGCTTTATTGTGGGGTTAGAGATGAAAGTCGGAATGCTTGGTGTTGTTACAGAGGTTTAACCTGCATATTACCTGGACTAGCTTCCAGCTAAGAGCTAAGCGCTAACGCTAATGCTAAGATAACCTGTCATTCCGTGTTCTTTAGCTAGATCTTGCTGGTATCATTTGGGCCTCTGTATTTATAAGTCAGCCTTATACGCATGTCCTTTAGAGTATGTTTCCTTTGGTGCCATTAGGGTAGTCTGATTATTATTTGTGAATAGATTAATAGTAGAGGCTTTGAGGCCTACCCTTTTTCATGAGGCTGCAGAGTGCTTGTTTATGTCCTGTTGGAAACTATATATGTATGTATATATATGATTGTTTATATATTGTCATTTAAGTAATCACTGTTTATTAGTATTATTGTTAGTATCAGAGCACTGCTTGTGTTATTGCTACTGGATTACTTTATATGGAAATTGTTCTAATATTATGTTTATCTGTTTTGTTTACATAACCACACACACACACACACAGACCTATGTACGCTCATTATCTTCAATAAAAGGAAGTAACAATCCATCCTGTTTCAGTGCATTCTGACCGATGCCCACTCCGCGATCACTCCACTGAACTAGCCAGTAGTAGTGAAGCCCTCTTATAAGATTGAGGTGTTTCAGAAGTCTCCCTTACAGATGCTGATAAATGTCCCTCTTCAAATGAATAAATACAATTATTATAAATAGAAAAATGCACAACACACATACGGAAAAATCAGTTTTGACCGACTCAAAAATAAAGTCTCCGGACATACTGACTGACACAAATTTTTCGACGCGTGTGACCCCATTTTGATTTTTATAATGGCTCATTCACTCCGCTGCGTCAAAGCGTCCAGTTTACTTTCAAAGTCTATGTGGACGCATGTTTTTACGGCGTGAATCCTGCGTTTTGAGCGTCGGACACCGCTGACGGCGCTGGAGCGCAAAGCACTCACTCTGTGCGGCTCGCAAAGTGGAGCCCCGGAACGCACAAGCTCAAAGGAGGAGAGGGAAGAGGGAAGAGGGGACAGGTAGTTCCAGAGCGTAATCTTACCTGTAAATGCTTTTTTCATATCTGTTTGTTGTTGGCGTGAGCCAAAGGAAAGTTTCAAGCCCCTCCCTCGAGCGTTATCATGGAGATCAACTCACTAATAAATGATATAATGCTTAAAAGAGCTACAATAAGGGGCCAATAAGCATACTTTTATATTATTTAATCAATTTGTGGCCATTTTATTTTTAAATTAATACGCTGTATCAAAGAGTGGGGAAGTTAATTGTTTTTAAAAAAAATACAATATAAATCTTTTCTTACTTTTTTCGGATAATTGTGAATAATCGTAAAATCGTGATATTTCTCATCATGATAATCGTGACTAAAATGAATATTTTGACATCGCTAATAAAGAAACAAACAAAAGGCACCCAAAAGCTAATAAGAGGAGGAGATATGAGGAAGTGTATGTGGCACTTGTGACTGAGGTGGAGACGAGGAAAGACCTGTTTGTCTACTGTGTCTTACAATGTTTGCAGCGACAGCATGAAGCCAAATAAATTACACATCAATAAAACACTTATGACTGATTCAGATTGGTACCTGTCATGTTGACAGGGACGTCAAAATAATTATGTCAAGGCTTGCAACAAGCCAATATATCTAAAAGATCAAAATCCGGCATTAAGATGGCTCCATTCACGCCCAATATAGCAAGATCAAGGGTTATGTCAACAAAAGCCCCACCACCCATCCCCTCTCGTCTTTCACCTGGTCCCAAACTCTCCCCGGCTACAAAAGCCCCACCACCCATCCCCCCTCGTCTTTCACCTGGTATCTCCCATAAATAGGATGCACTGGGTCTCAGTGTTGCCGGGACTTATTGTCATATTAGAAATCAAACCAATGTAAACCCTATGTAAAAAGAGCCCCCCCTAGTGCTATTTCTGTAGTCACATCACACAGATGTGACTACAGAAATAGCAAGACAAAATGCGAGTCAGGCGGCCCGATCTGAGAAATTTGATTCATATTCCCTGTGAAAAGATAAAGCCCAGTCCCACTGAAACTAGTCTGAAACTTGCTGTACTAAATGTCAGATCCTTATGTAACAAATCACTCTTAATTAATCATTTTATTTCTACTAATAATCTTGATTTTATGTTTTTAACTGAAACATGGCTTGACAAAAACACAGGAAATGTAGTTCTGATAGAATCTGCCCCACCTAACTTTAAGTTTGAATCTGAAACACACGAGAAAACAAAAAAGGGGGTGGAGTCTGTGCTGTTTTTAGAGATGAAATAATTACCCACAGGTTGTCTTTTGGGGTTGTTTTCATCATTGAGTATGTATCCTTTAAAATGGAGCTAAAACAGTCTCCATCCACTCTCTTCATTGTTTTATACAAGCCTCCCCAGCACTGCCAAAGTTTTATTGATGATTTTACTGAGATGCTTTCAGTCGTGAGCACAGACTTTGATGGTTTGGTCATTACAGGTGATTTCAATGTGCACGTTGATAATATTTGCGACAGAAACGCTAAAGAGCTTGATGCTGTCTTTGAAACTTTCAGTCTTACTCAGCATGCGAGAGGCCCCACCCACAGCAGAGTGGCTCCACACACAGCACAGGGCACACTCTAGATCTCATTATTACAAAGGGGGTAAATATTTCAAATGTCAATGTGGTCGATGCTGCTCTGTCTGATCATTTCTGTGTCTTCTTTGAAATGTCTGTTTTTCCCAAACCACCGGTTGGTCCTGCAGTTGTTCAGAGGAGACGTGCATGATGGCACAGGTGCACTGTAACAGTAACAACTTGCGTGTCCTGTTTGCCACAGTAAACAGATTAACAAACCCTCCAGCTCAGCTGCCGTTAGAACTCATTTCCACATCCAAGTGTAATGAGTTTGCATTATTCTTTAATGACAAAGTTCAGGGCATTAAAAATGCTATAAATCCCACAATGAAAAAAATAACCCTAAAACCACCTAGACACTTAGAGCTGACTGACTTTGCACCATTAACTGACAAAACTGTCCATGAGATCATCTACATGCTGGCTTGATGTACCCACGGATTTCAAAAGTCCCACCAGATTTCTAAAGTCTGTGCTGAACAGTTTGTTAGCACCACTCACTCACATAGTTAACATGTCGCTTCAATCTGGAACATTCCCAATGTCTTTGAAAACTGCGGTCATAAAGTCTCTCCTAAAGAAGAGCAGTCTTGATGCCGCAGTACTGAGTAACTACCGGCCCATCTCTAATCTGCCATTTTGGGGCAAAGTCCTTGAAAAGGTTGTTTACAACAGTCACAGATTTCCTCTTAATAAACAACTCATTTGATGTTTTTCAGTCAGGTTTTAGACCTCATCACAGCACTGAGACTGCTCTTGTCAAGGTGATAAATGACATCCGCCTGAACACTGACACGGGCAAAGCCTCAGTCTTAATTCTGTTAGATCTGAGTGCTGCTTTCAACACTGTCGATCATGGGATCCTCTTACAGAGACTAGAAGACTGGGTGGGCATCACTGGCACTGCCCTAAACTGGTTAAGGTCCTATCTGGAAGACAGGAAGTACTTAATTGGTAGCTGTGTCTCAGACCACATGACCCTGACCTGTGGAGTGCCCCAAGGGTCAATCCTGGGTCCCCATCTGTTCAACCTCTACATGCTGCCGTTAAGTCAGTTGATACGCAGTGAAAATGTGTCCTATCACAATTATGCAGACGACACTCAGATCTATGTTATATTGTCGGCAGATGACTATGGACCAGTGGATTCACTCTGTCACTGCATCCAACAGATCAGTGTGTGGATGCAGAACAACTTTCTCCAGCTGAACTCAGACAAGACTGAAATCATCGTTTTTGGCCCAAAGAAACAAAGAGAAAGTGTTAGTGGTCACCTCCAGAGTCTCGCTCTAAAACCTACAAACCAAGTTAGAAATCTGGGGTAATAATGGAATCAGACTTGAATTTTAACAGCCACATCAAATCAATAACATCAGCAGCTTTTTACCATCTAAAAAACATTGCCAAAATCAAAAATATCGTGTCTAAACCAGACTTGGAGAGACTTATCCATGCGTTTGTCTCCAGTAGATTAGACTACTGTAACGGCCTGCTCACTGGCCTCTCCAAACGAGCTGTAAAACAGCTGCAGTACATCCAGAACGCTGCTGCTCGGGTCCTGACTAGAACCAGGAAGTACCATCACATTAGTCCTGTTCTCAGGTCTCTGTCAAAAATGCCAGAGTTGTGGCAAAATTTTCCCATGCAAAACAATCATAATAATAAGAAACCATGGCAAGAACAATGTCTCGATCCATTCCATTCTGGAAGGCTCGAGACAATAATTTGGCTGAGCAGAGGTGTGTGTGTAAGAGGAAGGGATGGGGTGATGTTCATGTGTGCCCATGTGTATGATGTGGCTCTTTGCGGTAACACAGTAAAAAATGTGGCTCTTAGTCTCTGACTGGTTGGCCACCCCTGCCCTGCACTCAACTGCCACATATACCTTCACCATTTTGATTATTGTAAAGTGTGCAATATCATTAATGAAGTTTTGGGCAGCAGCTCCTCCTGTTAATTCAGAATCATTTCCTCATCAGAGAAGTCAGAGGATTTTCGAAGGAAGCGACTCAGACATTCAAGTGGCACATGCAGGAGCTCTACAGCTTGAGCTCATCGATCTGCCGTGAAATGCTCCATTAAAAGAGCATTTTGAGACAACTGACCCTGCTACTCAGTCCTGTTTGCATTTCTCCCCCTAAAAAGCCACTTGTTTTCTGAAGATATGGACCTTTTTTTCTGGAAAAGTAGGCCTTCATTTTTTTTGGGCTGGGACCTCCTTATTTTAAGAACAAAGATGAGAGAATGTTAAGTCAATGCTCTGTTTGCACACGTTATTTACGAGAACAATTAATTATTCCACTTTGCACTTGGGACTACATTTATTTATGGTAAAAGAGATAGTTATGCTGCCAGTTCATTTCCCGCATTGGAAATTAACAGTAAGTATTGTTGAAACCAGATGAAAATGTCGACACAAGCTGGACTTCGGTTTGGACCTTCTACTTGAACAAAATTTAATGACTGGACCTCAGTGACTTTTAATTGAATACCCCTGCCCTATATGATCTAGTGCTGACCCTCTTCTCTCCCACATTCTTCATTGTTCTTCTATGTTGCACCTTAATGCCAAAGCAAGTTCCTAGTTTCTGATTCTGACTCTTTTCTAGTTTCAACAAGAGAGATTTGATTTTAGAATTATACTATTATAATATTTGATGTTTATCTCGTTCAACGATCCATTGTAGAAAGGGTTTCAAAGGTTTATCTTTCATAGTCAGATTGAAAGTGACTTTCAAAGGCAAAAAAATATTGATTTTTAAAAACATTATCCAGATGACTACATTTTAAACATTATAACATTGATATGTTGGCACCTTTTGCTACAAGCAAACACTGAAACAAAAATAAGATGAAACATGCAACGGGACATGCATGAAATAAAGGGGGGAGGGTGTCTCCCAGCTCGTATTCATTCAGACCAGGGACGAGACTTTGAAAGTCACCTGATCAAAGACTTGCTCAGAATAATGGGGATAAGGAAATCACGGACAACCCCTGATCATCCGCAAGTAGATCCACAACCCGAAAGGTTCAATCGAACACTCCTTTCAATGTTGGGCACCCTGAGTAGGAAAAAGAAGCGTCAGTGGAGCCAACATGCCCCATACCTCGTTCACGCATACAACATACACATGCTACTGGGTATTCACCCGATTTGCTTATGTTTGGTCGTGATGCCAGACTGACCGGTTTTGGTACTTCGTCTGCCAAGGCTGTGGAATGTCACTCACGCTATGTGACAAAATTGAAAGAAGATCTCCACCATGCATATAAGTTGGCATCTGTTACTGCAGACAAAGTACACCAAAAGAACAAAACTGCATATGATAAAAGAGTTGGCTTTCAATCTTTGGAAGTCGGAGACAGAGTTCTACTCAAGAACTGGGGTCTCAAAGGAAGACACAAGCTGGAACCAAGATGGAGTTCAATACCCTATCAAGTTGTGGGAAAGATGCCAAATCTACCTGTCTATCAACTGAAAAAAGAAAATGGTAGTGGGGGTGTAAAAACAATCCCCAGAGACCACATTCTTCCTATTGGGCAACATGTCAAATTACCATTGCCCGATGAAGACGAGAACTGTTCTGTCCAACAGAAAACCAAATTAAAGACTCTAAAGAAGCCGAGAGTAATAGCTGAGCCTACAGTGATTCTGACTCATCCTCCGAGTCCTTAGAGTTTTATGAGCCCCCAAGGCGATACTATACTCGAGAAAGAGTGAAAGAAGGTCTCAGACAAGCGCTCAGATTTCAAGAGGATCTTGCCAATGCTCGAGAAAATGAAAGTGATGGGAAAAGGACACAGGAGGAAGCAACAGTTGAAGATGGTGTAGAATCTGATCAGAAAAGTGAAACCGAGTCTGATCCAGTACTGGTCACCCAAGAAGAGTCAGACCAAGATGAAGAGGAGATCTATTCTGTCTCAGAGCCAGAAGTGGAGTCCAGAGCAACACGGTCTGTCATAACCCCAAAAGTTACAGTCCCATGATCGATTGGCAGAAACTCCGCAGTCAAGGCCCAAAAGGCGGGTTGAACCAGTTGTTCGGTTAACCTACGACGAGCCGGGAAAGGCTAAAGACCAGCCAATCACAATAATTCATAGAGGGGTTGTGATCACTATTGGAAAGGACTAGTCTTAGAGTTATGGGTCATTCTTCCCTAGTTCATACAGTTTTATGATGATACGTTTAGTGGGGGGAGGATGTAACCCGGATGAAAATCCATGTTCATTTAAAACCTTTTTGTATATAGCTAAAGTTCATTGTTAAAACATATTTGCAAGTAATAAACCAGGTAATACTCATTAATATTTAATTTGCAATACTGTACAGGTTGTAAAGTAAAGTATTTTTTTTTTAGTTGTCTGTGAATGTCACGTGGTTCCTGTGTGAGGAGAGAGAAAAAAAGAGGAGAGACACGAGGTTTAGAAAACGCTCTAGTTTTGTGACTTTTGTAATGTTTTGCACCGTGTTTTGTCCATAAGAGAAGCCACCGTTAAGACAAGTGTGTGATGTGTGATTGAGGACACTGTATTTTCAACACGGAGCAAGTGGACAGTGTTTTCATCACTCGTGACTAGGTAATTGAGCTCGTAGAAAACGACCTCATTAAAGTACTGTTTGCTGCGCGTTTCGCCGACCACGTGGGACCACGAGCGGACAGTGACTCGTTGCCGGACTGGACAACGAGAGACGGATCCAGACAGCACTCTGAGTGCCCGCGACGCTCAGAGTACCTCTGGCCACGTTGGAAGCACGAGCGAGACATATTGGAACAGGTGCGGGCCACGCACCTGCAGCGCCATTGGAGCCACGCTGTGCCCGGTGCGCCGAGCCGCATTGACGGAGAATGAGACAAGGACTACGCTGGAACGGACCGGTCGATTCTGGTGGAATTAACAAGTTTACACGAGGTACTCTGCTTTTATTTTATTTTGCTCCCTGAGTGAAGTGGCCACGAGTTTTTGCATCGATATAGGCCTGCAACGTAGGGTGTATTTCGATGCCGGTGTTAAGACTTTATTAGTTGTAATACACACCAATTTGCTGTGTTTGGTGTGCAGTTGATTTTGCTGTACATTTCTGTGTTTGCTGGGGAAACAAATTTTCTCTTTATTTTAAGTTACATTTCTTATTTTCTTTATTAAAAAGGGGATTATTTTTATACTTTGTCTTGCGTGAACTCATTATTCCAGTCCCTACTGTATTAAGGTACTATCCTGTGACCCAAACATTGATTAGAGTGAGTACACTGTAAAAGAACCCATAGCCCACTCAAGTAATTCCAGAGTAAACAAGGGCTACACACACAAAGCACTAATAAAGTTCTGCATTTTCCCCTCGTCTTTATCTGTATGACAGTTTTTTCCCCTGTTCCCTCTGGTGAATGACTAGTTGATCTCCTTTGCACGGCTGTAACTTTGCAGAAAACACTACTGTAAATACTGCGTGTACTCACTTGTATGCCGGGTGTGTGGGTCTGCAGTCTGGAGTCCCGGTGGGTCAGTAGTGATGGCAGCGGAGGATGCAGAATGTCGTTTTTACCTCGCCACACCCTGCTCCCTCCCTCCTCTCCTCCTCTTCTCTCCCACATTCTTCATTGTTCTATGTTGCACCTTAATGCCAAAGCAAGTTCCTAGTTTCTGATTCTGACGTGTTTTCTAGTTTTCAACAATCATAACACACAGAGAATATATTTGATGTGTATCTCGTCCAGCGATCCATTGTAGAAAGGGTTTCAAAGGTTTATCTTTCATAGTCAGATTGAAAGTGACTTTCAAAGGCAAAAAAATATTGATTTTTAAAAACATTATCCAGATGACTACATTTTAAACATTATAACATTGATATGTTGGCACCTTTTGCTACAAGCAAACACTGAAACAAAAATAAGATGAAACATGCAACGGGACATGCATGAAATAAAGGGGGGAGGGTGTCCGCTGAGGCGGCCCAGAGTTCGGGATGGGTGGAGTCGGAGGCGGTGACAATTGACCAGCGTCCTCCGTGTCAGAGTCCCACAGCTGGGACGGGCCAATGTTGGAGTTGGAGTCCTCACTGGAAGCAGGGGGTGACACCTCCTGTGGTGCCGACGGGTCAAATCTATGAAAAACCCAACTGTTATCTGGCAGGGTTCTGGAATGAAAAGGCTTCAGCTTATCATGATGCACGACTTTAACTTTCGACCTTGGTCCCTTCTGAATCTGGTACACCAAATCGTCCAAATGACCCACAACAAAATACGGGCCCTCATAGGAGGGCAGGAACTTCCGCACCTTGTTCTTCACTGCTTTTGTGCCCTTGATCAGGTGCCAGACTGCAGCACCAACCGGGTACTGTGTCTGGCAAATGTTTTTGTCATATTGTCTCTTTGCTCGTTCAGAAGCCCTTCCCAAGACCTCCCGTGCAAGCCAGTGAGAGAGGTCCAGCTGTTCTCTGAGCTTTAGAACATACTCCGGAAGGGAATGGGCATTTGTGTCATCTGAGGGAAAACCAGCTACTAAGTCCATGGGTTCAGTGACTTCCCTGCCAAATAACATCATGTTTGGGGTCAGCCCGGTAGAACTGTGCCGGGTGGAGCGGTAGGCCATAACTGCGAAAGGGAGCATTAAATCCCAATCCCAATGGCACCTCTCTGCAGTAGATGCCAGAATTTTCAGTAGAGTGGCATTAAAGCGTTCCACCTGCCCATCTGACTGCGGGCGAAATGGGGTCGTACGAGTCTTTTCTATTCCCAACAGCTCACACATTCTCTGGAAAACTGACGACTCAAAATTGGTGCCCTGGTCACTGTGTAATGTGTGGGGGGCCCCGTACCTGCACACCCACTCTGAATTTATCTTCTCTGCAACTGTTTCGGCTTGCTGATTGGGAACCGGATAAGCTTCAACCCACTTACTAAAATAGTCCTGTACCACCAAAATATGACTGTTGTGTCTGTCCGTCTCGTTTAAAGGTCCCATAATGTCAACCGCTATCCTTTCCATAGGTGCTCCGACCCGCACGGTGCCCATGGCGGCCTGTGGCGTTTTCTTTGGCCGTGCTCTGGCTGCACAGCTGGCACAAGTGCGACACCAAAGTGTGACATCGTCCCTCATATCGTACCAATAGTACCTGGTTTTAACTCGTGCCAGTGTCCTTTCCCCCCCAAAATGGCCCCCAACCGGCCCATCATGCATCTGCTCCATTACAGCAGTGCGTAGAGCGTGGGGCAGGAGGACCTGTGGATAGAATGTTTTACCTTCGGGACAGAAAAACTTCCTCATTAATACACCATCCCTTAAAAACAGTCTTGTCTACTGTGACCAGTAAGCCTTGGTAGCTGGGCTGCAAGCGGCGACAGTGGACCAAGACGGACGGCTTCCCTTGCTGTCTACCCACTGCCAAACTGGTGCAATATCTGGGTCAGCTCTTTGAGTGTCGCTCAGCTGCTCTAGTGTCCAACCCTGAAACAAACTAGGTGGCGGTGAGTCAGTCACTCTGCGAATATTTGGAACCCTGTCAGCCCCACTCTGGGCGTCGTCCACCCCCACTATAGAGGACCCAGGTTCCGGCCCCACTTCCCCCACTAAGGTCTGCGGTGTGGTGAATAGGACAGGCTCAGATAGGTCACACTGCACGGCCTTGTCCCGGTGCAGGTTACCGGGGTCCTGTATAGTACAAGGGCAGGACTCAGAACATGGACGCCTCGAGAGTGCATCCGCATTCTGGTGTATCTTGCCGGGGCGGTGAACAACAACAAAGTCATATTCAGCCAACTTCTCTAACCAGCGCGCTAACTGACCCTCAGGTTCTCTCAGCCGGGTCAGCCAGCGCAGGCTGCTGTGGTCGGTCCGGACGGTAAAAGGACGGCCCAGTAAATACTGCCTAAAGTGGGAGGTGAAATCTACCACTGCTAGAAGTTCCCTCCGGGTAGTACAGTAATTTTGTTCAGCAGGTGACAAACGCCTGCTCCCGTATGCCAACACCCTCTCTTCACCCCCTTGGACTTGAGAGAGGACCGCTCCAACCCTACAGTCGCTAGCGTCCGTGTCCAAAAACATCCCCTTTGTCAAGGGGGTAGCCCAGGACAGGTGAGGAAGTCAACAGTCTCTTCAACCCATCGAACGCCTGCTGGCACTGGGTAGTCCAGTTAAACCGGGCATACTTCTTTGTGAGTTCATGCAGGGGCTGAGCTATTTACGCGAAATCAGGGACAAAATGTCGGTAGTAGGAAGCTAAACCTACAAACTGCCTGACTTCAGACACGTTCCTAGGTGTTGGCCATTCCCTCACCCTCTCTGTCTTTTGGGGATCAGTGGCGATGCCATTTGCGGAAACAATATGTCCCAAATAGGCCACTTCCTCTCGAAACAAACAGCACTTGGATGGCTTAAGTCTAAGGTTCCCCTGCCGTAGCCGGATAAAAACCTGTTCTAAACGTTCCAGCATTTGTGAGGTGACCACAACGTCATCCAAATACACTAAACATGTCTCCCACTGCAGCCCCACCAAAACCCGGTCCATAAGTCGTTGGAAGGTTGCCGGAGCGTTACACAGTCCAAATGGCATCACATTCCATTCAAATAGGCCCTTACGTGTAAGAAGCTTTACAGGCTCTAGGCGTCAACTCCATCTGCCAGTACCCCGATGTCAAGTCAAGTGTGCTGAAGTACCTGGCAGTGGACAAGGTGTCAAGAGTGTCGTGGATGCGCGGAAGAGGGTAAGCGTCCTTGATGGTTCTTTCATTCAGCGGCCTGTAGTCCACGCACAACCGAGGGGTCTGGTCCTTCTTCTTTACCATTACGATAGGGGCGGCCCAGCTGCTATTACTGGGCTGGGCCACTCCCGCGGCGAGACTCTGCTGTAGCTGCTGGTCAGCGGCGGACTGCTTGTCGGCTGCCATCCTGCGTGGGGGCTGTTTTACAGGGGGCCCTGGTGTAGTCTGAATGTTGTGAGGTCAGTGGGACCCGTGGAGAAGACATCACCATAAGACTGCAGCAGGAGGGCCAGCTGTCGGCAACCGCTCTCGGACAGGTTGAGGCAGCCCTCAGCATACAGCGCCTGTAAATGAGAAGGGATAGAGATAGAGTTAACTGGCCCCGGCTTGGACGGGCGCACGACCGGTGGGAGCTCCGGGCCGCCCACCACCTCAGCAGGCTGGAGGACACCTGCCACAGCCCCCCTCTTCAAGGTGATAGGCGTAGACCCCGGGTTGAAAACTCTGATGGGGATGCCTTTGGAGCTCCGGGGATGCACAATAGCATGGGCCACCAGGACACTGTGTCTTTCAACAAAAGTCTTAGTGGGACTAAGCAGCATGTCTCTATTCGTGGCTGAACGAAGGCGGGAGAAACCAGGCACCACTTATTCGCATGCGGGCTCCAAGATGGTGGTGCGGGCCAGTCGAACGACATGTGTTGTTGCAGGCAGGCCGTTCGGATCAAACCGGGGGATCTTTTCGTCGAACAGTGTAATCTCCCTGCGGCCGTAATCCGAGCAGGCGTCGGACTGACGGAGGAAAGGATGCCCCAAGATTACCTCTGTGCTTTCAGCGGTGTCGGCCATGATAAAGTTTATATCAATCTGTTTTCCCCCAACCAGCGCCGGCAACATGACCTCCCCAAGGACCGCTAGACCTTCGGGCCCAATTCCCTGGAGAACCTTGGCAGTAGATGGCTGTATTTGAGGTCTGAACTGCACCGGGAGGGAGTCAAAGTGGTGCAGGGGAAGCACATTTCTCCTAGCACCAGAATCCAAAAGGGCACAAAGTCCTAGCCCATGTATTGTTATTTGTACGCACATGTTCTCTCCTTGACCTTTACTGCAAACAATCACTGTGTTAGTGTCAGGAACAGAATTTGGCGTGAAACTATCTTGCCTTTGTTGGAGACGACGGGGGGAAGGACACAGCTTCGGCATGTGTCCCACTCCGGAACAGTTGTGACACACTACCTCCCCTGTGAAGGTTTTGCCCCACGCCGTCTTGTTTGGTTTTTGCTGGGGCTTTGATGCCCCCTGCCGTTGCGGAGAGGGGAGTACGGGTGTATCTTCAAACACTAAAGCGGTTCTCGCCGCTAAGCTGCGGGGCACCAAACCGGGGCGCATCATTTGAGTTACGGCCCTGGCGGCCTTCTTGGTAGTCTCATGCCGGTGTGCAATGTCATACGCTCCGGCCAGAGTGCGGGGTTTCATCTCCAGAAGCTTCTGGACGATATCAGCGTCGGTCATGGCGTTGGTGAAAATCTCAACAGCGATACTATCAGCGTTACTAACTCGGCACGGTCCCCGTACACAATGGCGATCTTCTCATATATGTCGTCTCGGAGATTGTGCAGAGCTTCCCCTGGTTTTCTGACCCTCTGCCTCAGCTCGATCCCGATGGCGGCGGCGTGCTCGGAATGTGGACCATAAGCGGCATTCACCTCCTGTAGGACACGCTCATAGCTCCAGTTTGCAGACTTAGGGTTTTTGTGAACGATACCATAATTCCCTGGAGAACCTTGGCAGTAGAACCTTGGCCCCAGTCAAGCTGAACCGGAGTTGAATCGCTTTGGTCTTCCCTGTCCAGTGATTGGCTCGTGCACATGTTTCAAAATGATAGATGAAATCTTTCCACGAACTTGACCCATCAAAATGTCCCGGTCGCAGGGTTGGGATTCTCTCTTTAAATCCGCAGCATTCCTCCTCGCCGCTGTCAGTGGAGTCCTCTGGCAGGCGCGTCGAGTGGAGTGGCGGTGAGGCGTTGATTCCGCCTGCCTGGGACCGTGCCTAGTAGCCCGCCGCTCTTGCTCAGTCACCAATGGCTGCCATGAGGCTGGGGTTGGTACAGGTCTGAGGTCTTGAACCGGCAAGGCGTCAGGGCTTTGCTGCACAGCATCACTCAGTGGGTACGGTGTACCATGCCTGCGCGCTTGAACACCAGGGGTAAAACACTGTATGGGTAGGCGGAGGGTCTGGAGGGCCTCATTATTATTTGCGTCAAATATAGGCATATACTGTGTCACCATCCCACTGTGGTGGAAAGCCCCAACTTGACCGCCATCCATGTACGTGGGTGAGATAAAGGGATTTGTGCATACCGACTGCGGCGGCGTGAGCAGCCAGGGCTGATGCTCGTCCGGTTAGCTCCATGCTAGACAAAAATGGGTTGGTCTCGTTCCCATTCACATCTCCCACACGTTCAGTTTGACCAGTAGTGGCCTTAGCAGCCGCTGTCATCTCCGGCCAAAACGGATTCCTGCTCACATTATGATCTGCGACTTCAAATAGTCTCTTATTGTCCACGTTGTCATTACCACGGTAAAACGGCGCCGCCATCTTGTCTCTCAGGTGCCGCCGACTTTCTTCAACGTAGTCTCTGAAGTTTCTGTTCAAATATCCCAGGACGAGCCCCCAGTGTTACTTTCCTTCCCCTGCCCAGTAGACTCCTAACCGTGGTACAGAGGCTGAGCAGGCATAATACTCGTTGCAACACGATTTTATTTGGGATTCATTCAATCAGAAAAATACAGGACATACGGGCGGCGGCAGCAGATACACGCGCGCACCGAACACACAGAGAGCGCGGCGCACTTCCCGTTACCCACAATCCCCAGGTCTTTCCTTAAAGGGGCCAGCCAGGCTGGTAACAATAATGTATGAATAAAGTGTAGCCCTATTGTTAATGAAAATCAGAAATGGTTTATTCTATGTTGCCATTTTGATTTAATAATGCCAATGTCTTGTAATGTTCCTCCATCAGAAAAGTTACGCAGTGTACCTTTAAGCGTAATGGTCTCACTCAAGCTGAGACAAGTCATGGTTTATTTTTTAATTACAATCAAGACTTACTTCAACAGAGGCCTTACCCGCTAATTAAGGTACATTAATTTGTCATCTCGTTTTAGCTGTGTTCTATTTAAAGCCCTCTGAGCCACTGTTTCAGGTTTCACACTCACCTCTGCTCCTCAGGGACACATTCTTTTCTTTGGCCACATGACTGTCAGTGTTTTCATTTCCGTCACTGTGTCAGGCTCGCGTTTGTGTCATGCGTTTTACTCTGCGCCACGCCCCAACTTTATCCTTATCACTGCCTTGTGACTCGCATACCGCCCGCTGATACCATTGTGACTTGACTGATGTTATCTTCTGTTCTTCTTCCAGAAACGAAAGGTCAGGTGCATTAGTGTGATAAAATGTGAATATATGAGTATATTTCTGTGATGTATTTTATCTGCATAATAGTGATATTTTATCTGCATCATTAGTCTAAGAGAAGAACGGGTGTGTGACAGCATTTGTTTGTGAAGGGGTCGTAAAGATGGGCCAAAGGATGTTGCCCCAGAGGGGGGGGGAGTTGCACCCCCCCTTGCAGGCTTCAGTTGTAGTCATCTGGACTCTGTTTTTTAGGAAAAACTAAACATTGGAACAATGTAACACTCCTGGACGAATGAGGGATTACACCGACATATTTATCTATATTATTGAAAAAACATATTAGTTAGTGGGGTCCTCTTGGGGGTCGCAAAATCCAATATATTAAATATGAGCTTGGGCTCCAGGATACTTTGTACAGAAAAAAGGCCCTGAGGTAGAAAATCCCTCTTTCTGTGGTTTGTGTCAATTAAACATTTGAACAAATTTAACAATCTCATTCTTTTTTGTAAAGTTGTCCACAATATCTGTCAAACTAGGTGCAATTTGCATTTAAAAGAGAGAACAAAGCACTGACCAGGTCAGGGTCCTCCAGTTTCCCCCAAAAACATGCAACAGGTAAAATACCTCAGCTCTGGGGGTCCTGACCTAGCTCCAGATCAGTGGCTGATTCACAGTGACGACTCACTAAAGGACGAGTTTAAACAGAGTTTCCCTGATGAGGGTTCGCTAAAGGACCATTTACCTTATAGAAACCTTATAATACATTTTTTTACGATTGAATAAACACAATTTTGATGGTTTTGTTTTATTTAGCAAAACCCTACACACAATTAGCACAACCTCAAACCCAATTATCAAAACACCTTATCTCCTTTGCAAAATGAAACACTCTTGTAAAAACTCTACACTAATTGATCAAAACCATATTTTTTTACCATAATAACACACACGTTGCATATGACTCAACTATGTTTCCACCAGTTACACACTGCTGTTGAAAACCTTGAACACTTTGGGCTAATCCTGCTTCTAAGTTCACAGAGTCGTATGGGCGAAGTACACAGTGAATTTGCAAAACATGGCTCGGATTCGCACAACTCTAAACACAATGCCTGCTCACACTTTGTGCAAAACAACACACACAGTGAACACTACACACACTTGTATGCATGACTGTGGACACCACACAGGACACAAGACTAATGCTGTTGACAATGTCATTTATTTTTTCCATATACTCAAGCCAACATGGCTTCCTAGTTTTCATGAACATAACAAAAAGGAAACCCCCAAAAAAGAAAACACAGTACAGTTGGACCTCTTCTCCTTTCAGCTTCACCTCCTCCTGCTTGAAGTCTTCCTCTTCCTCTTCCTCTTCCTCTTCCTCTACCTCTACCTCCACCTCCACCTCTACCTCTGGCACGGCCTCTGCCTCTTCCTCCTTCTCATCCTCAGATTCCCCCTCTCATCCTCACTCTTCCTCTTCCTCTTCCTTCCATTTTGGTTCAGTTTGGTGAACTCACATGCTGCATTTTTATAGTGCTTAAATCTGATCGGTGTGTTTACAATTAAGCGATCTTGTGTTTGCGCGCCTGATGATAGTGTTCAATCAATTGGCACATGGATGTGGTCATTTGACAGTCAGTGCTTTAGAATTGCAAGAAAGTGACATTTTGATAAACTTCTGTGTCTAAATACATACAAGTGTGTTCAGTGTTGTAAATCACTATGTGTCTTGTTTTGCAAAAAGTGTGAACAGACTTATTGTGTTTACAGTGGTGCAAATCTGAGGCCGAGTTTTGCTCCTTGAGTGTAAGGTTTTGATAATTAGGCAGATTTTAGTGTTTATTCAATCGTAAAAAACTGTAATGTATATTGTGCACTTTCCCTGTCTCTAATAAAGTGCGTATGGTTTTTATGATTTTCTAATTTTGACTTTATTTGGTGTATTTATACCTGTTGTACATATGAATTATAGTTTTACACAAATCAAATAGGTATTTGTGGAGAAAAATGTAACAAATCTGTAGAAAATAAACCCTTCCTTGAGCCGACACCTTACCGTGGTGGAGGGGTTTGAGCGCCAGAATGATAACAGGAGCTATGTTGTCGGGGGCTTTAAGCCCTTGGTAGGGTCTCCCAAGGCAAACAGGTCCTAGGTGACGGGTCAGACAAAGAGCGGTTATGTCTCCTGGATTTTCAGGTGTCCAGAGAATCTCAAATGTTCTAAGGCAAAATCTTCAGTTTCCGTTTTACAAAGTTGAAATTGGGCTTATTTGTTTTTTGTAAATGTGGTAATTTAGATTTACAGAAGTAAAACAATACATTGTATGTGACATTGTTAAGTCTGTTAAATAGCACCTTAAAACACAAGACTGCATAACATATCCAGATGATTTCAAGGGGGCAGTTTTCATACCAGTGCTCATGAGATATTAACTTCTCTTTTCTCAGACTGCTTTATGTTAAATAACGTGCAGAGGCAGAAGAACCCTGGAGTTGACTAAAAATAGGAAGAATTTGATTGTAGAAAAAGATTCAGTTGTAGTCATCTGGACACTGTTTTGAGAAAAACAAGACATTCTGACTCATTCTCAATCTGCGGATCGTGTCTTAAAACTGGGATACTTTGAGTCTACTCTGAGTTGGCCCGGCCCACCGGGCAGCACCTCCTGATAATAATATCCTGTCCTGTTTTATTTGGTTGTTTACATTGTGAGTTTTCTCTGAAACTAATATTCTTTGTTTACCCTAACGACCCTGTAAGGCCACAGTTATTTTATTACTTGGTTTACGGAACCGCCGCACTTAGATTATTGATTTGTACAATATAAAAACGCAGGCGGAAGTGCGCATGCGCACTCCCCCGTGCGGACTGATACAACACGCACGTGCGTTTGTTTATTAGCGCAACGGAGCGCATCCCTCGTCTCCCGTAGATTTCTGTCCACTTCTGCGTCAGCTCGAACTGTCTTTCTCCGTCTTCATTTTGCCCCGTACACTGAGGGAACTATATTATGATAGATCCATGCGCTTAGGCACGCGGAAACGTGGGGATGAGCCTGACGCGGCTGCAGGTGAGCGGTAGGTGCGTTTTATGATTGATACGTGGCAGGACAAATGATTTATCCACGCCACGAGGAAATATGATAAAAAAAATTGCTGAAAAAAATTGTCCATACCACCTTTAAGTATTAAATATTTTTTTTAAATAAAGTACCGCCGACAATGCAAAATAACATTAAATGAAATATAAAAAGCGGTATTAAGTCAAAAGATAAGAGCGCGTGAAGCAATTTTTCGTCAAAATCCTCTGTGAGTCTGTGACGGCGCCGCTCTGTCCCTGTGCGCCTCTCATTAAGTTTCACAAGTTTCACAGTTTTTTATAAGCTTGTGTAAGTCATTCTTTCCCCCACACACTGCTCCTGTGCATCGTAATGAAAAAACATTAATAACTGTTGCCTGCAAAAAGCCAAGTGCATTTCTATTACGTCCTGGCAGTCACATTAAATTATCAGAACATAAAGATAGGCAGCAGGGCAATGGAGGGAGGTGTCTGCGTAAAATCAGTCCAGAGTGATGTAAGGTCATTTGATTAACAGAGCAAAGTGTGCGTAATATTGAGTTTAAATGGAAGGCTGGGAACACTTCCTGGTAAAAAGATTCATGAAAATATGACATCTCGCAGTTGAGCTAATTTAAAACATACCATTAGCTGCGGCCTAATAACATAGACTTAATTTGCAGTGTACGGTGGCATCGTCAACTGGGTTTGGCCCTGAATTGTTTTATCAGTAGTTTTTAATTAATTATGATACAGTCTCCTCAATTTCTTTCTCTCCTTCTCCTCATTACCAGCGCTTCGTGAGGAGAACTGCACCTTAGTTTTGTTTACTTATAACTCAACAAACAGTTCAAAACTTTCTATAAAAAACGTTCCATGCATTTTAGAATAGCCGGCTATTAGCATGCATCATGTGTGGGGGAATGATGGAGTGACAGGGACGAGAGAACAGCAGGAGGTGCAGCTCACAGGAGAGGGTCTTCATGATTTATCTGATGCTCTTTTCATATGTGCTGAATATTGTCAGGAAAAACTGGTGGAACAGAATATATAATGTCTATGCTGGGCTGAGGACATTTCAAATAAGGTTGATAAGTAATATTGCGGGTAGAAAGATGGGCTTTTCTCTTTGGGATTTGCCTAATACCGATCCTGCCGCCTCGTGCGTGGTGATTTGCATATAATGTTGGTTGTATGCCAGATGCCTATGTTGTACCTAACTGTATCCATGGAGACTGTGCTCCATGGAGTAAGCTATGGACTTTTGAAATGCCACAGACTTTTCAAACTGAATGCAGCGTAAGACCTTCCGGAGTAAATACTTTGACGGAACGGCTTGTTTTATCGCAAAACTGAAGCAACAGAGCGGCGTAAGTCAGAGTGGTGCTTTGGAGAGAGCTTTTCTCTTGGGTCTCCAGAGTTCAACTGCTCCCCCTGGACTCTGGCTGTGATGTCCGGGCTGCAGGACAGAGACGTGCTTGTCCTGAAGGCTGTTACTCTCTGATCTGCTTAACCTACTTAACCAGTCCTCCTATTATTGCATTTTAACTGCTCAATGTGCTAAATTGCATCAGGAATACATCAGGTTGTATAGATTGAAGCAACTGGTTCGTGATTGGCTGGGCTTATAATGACCAGTACTGATGTTTTAGTCAATCATGAAGCTGTGAATTGAATGCATCTATTTACAAAATAATTGAATTAACATTTTCAGTTTGATTGCACCATGTCATTATGTATTCATGACAGCGAATTCCTCTTTGTGTAATGAATTAAGAGAATAGCTTTGTTCTCAATCCCCAGTGAAATGCTTTTGAAGTCCTCTCATTTATGTAGCTCACGTCAGAGGCTGCTTTTGTTAAAACCTTTGCCTCGTCTATAGGTTAATTGTGGCCTCAACAAGACGTTTAATGACGGTGTAATTGTTATAAATTAAAAACAACAAAGTCATTCCTCCAACAGAAGCGAGAGGCTTGACTTTTTGATCATTTTTGAACATGTAGAGGCCAGCTGCATATACTTGGATCTAAACTTGCTGCAGTAGTGCCACTATCAGCTGTTTCTATGGTGGTGAGAGCACTTGGCACCATCTGAAAGTGTGCTGAAAGCGCTAAATGACCCAGAGTGCTCGCAGAGGAAAATGAGCAGCTAGAAAAGGAAAAATGGATGTATATAGTGAAATATTCTCGTCTCTGTGCTGTCAGCAAGCCGTGAATGTTCAAATTGCAGTATTGATTGTGGATTTTATATGCAGCGAAAAGCCATTGCTAGTCTCGGACTGAAGTAGAGAAAAAGACATTGGGTGCTCATCTGATTAAGAATATGAAACAGGTGGAATATTAATTAAAGTTGTTTCTGAACCCTTTCCGGACTAAAAGCTTTTGTGAAGCTCATACTCTGCAGACAGACTTACTCTTAAAAGTCACAAATAAGACTTTTATTCCCACATAGATATTTGGTAAATATAAGGAGAAGTAAAGCTGCAGCTGTATTGACTGAAACACAGTACTTTCCATTTCAAAGTTGTAAGAACTATCTCAAAAATTGCCATAAAACCAACAACAATAAAATACTATAAAGCTGAACTCACGGTAAAAGTAAATAATCAAAACAAATATAATCACAATATTCGACACTAAATTGTAATTATGAGTTCAAAGCCGACCACTCATAATTACATGGAACATTCGAGTATGTGACTCAGGCGATCTCGTTTAACCTGAACTCTAATGAGAAACCTGATGTGTTTGAGGTCACAGCCTGCACTGTCCTGCACAGCTCACTTGTTAATGTTCTAGCAGCAGAAAGCCTCCAGGGACACTAGTGAGCAACGTCCTTTCATGATGCGGTAAACCTCATTAACATGGACTCCATCACGTCTCCGAATCGTTACTCGTGCAACAGCTGTAACTGATGTTTGAACTACCACCAGCACCACATCGTTGGAAAGAATATACAGTGAGTCTATTTTTGGCGGGTGCCGCGATATGAATGAAGTCACACAATAAAATGATTTGTTTTACTGTTTCAAGGGAAATCTTTCCATATTTCTGGTCGACAAAGAACAGAGTCAGACATCAACACTCAAACTCGTGGCCAAAAGTGTATTTTCAGCAAGATTTCATCAATGCTCGCGTCTCTCATAGACATATTCAACTTAAAACTCACGCTGAGGCAAGGCTGCATGGCTTAGATTTATATTTTCACTTCATGCCAGGACCGTGGATGCACTGGTCGAATACCACAGGGAGAAAGCATGTTGGCCTTATAGATTTACAAAGAATACATAAAGAATGAGTGGAGGAGAGGAGGAGAGGAAGAGAGGAGGGGAGGAGCAGAGGAGGAGAGGAGCAGAGGAGGAGAGGGGGAGGGGAGCAGAGGAGGAGAGGGGGAGGGGATCAGAGGAGCAGAGGAGGAGAGGAGGAGAGAAGCAGAGGAGGAGAGGAGCAGAGGAGGTGAGGGGGAGGGGAGCAGAGGAGGAGAGGAGCAGAGGAGGAGAGGGGGAGGGGAGCAGAGGAGGAGAGGGGGAGGGGATCAGAGGAGCAGAGGAGGAGAGGAGGAGAGAAGCAGAGGAGGAGAGGAGCAGAGGAGGTGAGGGGGAGGGGAGCAGAGGAGGAGAGGAGCAGAGGAGGAGAGGGGGAGGGGAGCAGAGGAGGAGAGGAGCAGAGGAGGAGAGGAGTAGAGGAGCAGAGAAGGAGAGGGGGAGGGGAGCAGAGGAGAAGAGGAGCAGAGGAGAGAAGCAGAGGAGGAGAGGAGGTGAGAAGCAGAGGAGGAGAGGAGCAGAGGAGGAGAGGAGTAGAGGAGCAGAGAAGGAGAGGGGGAGGGGAGCAGAGGAGCAGAGGAGGAGAGGAGCAGAGGAACAGAGGAGGAGAGGAGTAGAGGAGCAGAAGAGGAGAGGAGTAGAGGAGCAGAGGAGGAGAGGAGCAGAGGAGGAGAGGAGGAGAGGAGGAGAGGGACTGGAAAAAGCATGTCTATGTTTTCTGTGCAAACAGGAGTCGGGCAGATGCATGATCTCACAACCACCTTTCATCGTAGTGTTATTTACGGATTTAGTGAATTTAGTGTTATTTACGGATTTAGTGAATTAAGTCTAGGAGAATACAGGAATAACCACACATATTTCTAACAAAACAATTATTATAATTTATAACATAAACATGTAATTAACTGATTGTGTCTATTTTTACTTGATTCGTCCCAAACGCATATACTCAATGTAACATGAAAGTCTTGATGGAACTCAATGAGGTGTTAGAGAAAGGGCCCTTGAAATGTATTATGGTAGTCAATGGAGAGGTAGTGTGAAGTGAGTGAACAAATCAGGCTGTCAGTCTAGTCAATACAGCCTTGGAATGAAGTAAAGTAAAGTCTGAGGCTATTTGTTTAAAAGTTATTTTGCAGTTCTTGCTATGGCCCTAAAGACAATAAACTGGGATTTTAACTTTTTTGGTTACCTAGAGAATAAATGTGTTAGTGATGGGATATATCAGTGAATCTTAATAATAATAATAATAATAATAATAATAATAATAATAATAATAATAATAATATAATAATAATACATTTTATTTTTAATGCACTTTACATTCCAATGGAATCTCAAAGTGCTACATAACAGAGGCTAAAAACAAGAAGCAAGTCACAGAGTTAAAACAATAAAGTATTCATGATACACACAGATAAATCATAAGAATTTTAAAAGGCTTTTTAAAATAAAAACGTCTTAAGGCCTTTTTTAAATGCCTCCACACTCTGTGGGGCCCTCAGGGTCTCTGGAATGGCGTTCCAGAGCCGTGGGGCGACTGCCTGGAAGGCCTTTTCTCCCATGGTGGAGTGCTTGGCTCTGGGCTGGTGCAGGCGGTAGGTGGACATGGTGGAGCGGAGGGTTCTTGGGGCGTGTGTGGTGTGAAGAGCTCACTGAGGGGCAGGGGCAGTTCCATCCACTGGTGGGTGAGGAGACAGAGTTTGTATTGAATTCTTTGTTGAATGGGCAGACAATGAAGGGCTGAGGACTGGAGTGATGTGGTCATATTTGCGCCTCCTCGTCAGGACCCGGGCAGCACAGTTCTGGACAAAGGCATGGATTAACTTCTCGGCGTCGGGTTGGGAGAGGGAGGGGCGGAGTTTTGCAATGTTTTTAAGGTGGAGGAAAGAGACCTTGCAGAGGTGACGGTTGTGGGAGTCGAAAGTGAGATGTGAATCAATCTTTGTGACTCTTTGTCTCAATCTGATATCATTGAAGCAAGTAATATAATAGAAAGTATCCAAACCCAAATCATTTGTAATAAAATGCATTGGAACTCCTCCACTATAGAGAAATCAACCTATATCTATCTATACTCTTCAATAACATGGTCAGTATCAATATATCAATATATGGGTATCAATCCGCCATCACTGTTTAGTGTCTGTTTGAAATGTACAAATGTGACAATCATTATTTGGTTTCAAACAGCAGGGCCTCTGCTGAAAACATACCTCCATATTTATCGTAATGAATCTGTTTTTTTTAAATTGTTCAACCATGCTGGGTGTAATCAAAAGCACAAAACAGAGATTGGCAGCAGTGTGAAGGTTTTTCCACGTCTCGTTCTGATTATTAGTTTCTCTGAAATTTCCTGTTATTCATGCTGCAGCTTGTCACTTAAAGTTATAACTTCTTGCAGGAGTTTAATTGGTCTGCGGTAAGCATCAGTATCAGTGGAGGTCGCTTTAATGCTAAGCGCTAACGCAACCATCTGTGCTAATGGTAAGATAACTGTCAATGTCAGGCTGCGTAGATTTGCACACTTAAGCGCAATTGTCACATTCTTAACCCAAATGAGTCTCTAGCACAGCAACAGAACACTTTGCCATCACCCGACTTGTATCCCTGGGGGAAAATGCACAATGGAATCAGCAAGTCTCCAAACCCCCCCCAAAAAACACATTACAGAGGGTTTTTTTGTACATAATGTCAAAACAGCTGCAATTTATTCAACTCAAGTCATGTTTTGAAGTAATGAATTCTGGAAAAAACATAATTCCACCACTGGTAATTTCTATTCAGTGACACAAATACTTGTAGATGGAATTACAGTAATTTGTACTTCACAAAAACACCTGCTCCTTTTTGTACCAACTCTATGTATATCAATGTTCTAATCAGGCGATATTTGAAGACGCCAAACATGAAGCGTTTCCTGAATCATCTGCATTTGTCGAGTGGCTTGTGTGATGTAAATACAGGCTTTTGATAGAGTTAGCATGGCGCGGCGCAGGTCAGGTGTCATTCTTGATCAAAAGCAGCAGGTGCAGCTAACCATCCTCACCTGACGCTAATGTCTGTGGTTGGAGGACCCTCTGGCTCTCTGTGCAGACCCTCTGACGCAAAACTGCTCTCTCACACATAAAACATGTAACAAGCACTGCGGTGACGGTGATGACGATCGACAAATCTGATGCAGACAATGTAGCCTACTTTTCCGGTCAGCCGTAGATGATCCATTTACATAAATAAGCAATAGCACCATAGACGGATTTACTCTCATCGCCAAAATATTCCGATTGTTTGTCACAGCTAGATGTTTTCTCCATTATTTTAGGGCCTTACTCTGGAAGTTGCCGCCGGTGCCGCCATGATTTGTGTGTCTCCTTCCGTTAGTATTACATAGAGCTACCGATCTCGACAGAAAATAGGTCTCACGCAGACACTAGGCTGTTTTCAAGCCGCCCAGAGAAATGTGCAGTGTTGACTTGTTGGTGCAAATTAATATTAAGATAAGATAAGATCCTTTATGGTCCCACATGGGGAAATTTCATTGATGCAACGCAGGTAGATACAGAAGAAAAGAACAGATCACGTATAGGAAGTTTGAAAAACACTTTCAGTAGAAGATCTCTTATAAACAAAATCTCCTATAGACAAAACCTCCCATTTCCCAACAAGGGATGGAGGGGAAAAAATAATAAAGATAAAAATAAATAAATAATAAATACATAAATACCATTGCATGTGATTGATGTGATTGAACATTTTATGCAGCGAGATTTTTCCTTATTCTCCATTTAAGTGAATTTAATTCCTGCATAATCTGAAATGCCAAATTAAGGGAAGTTCTAATCCATAGCAAAGAGAGGCGGGGTGGAATAATGTGAATAGGCTATAGACTGCTATAGACTAAAGTAAACTCACAGATAAAGACGGGTTTACATAGACAAACTCGGTAGAATCCAAGTGTTTAAAACTCAAAACTTTCACTCAAACATGTATCTATAAATACTTATCTTGAAGGAAATGTGCAGCCACAAAATGTATACCAATTTGTGACAATTGACAACAGTCATGTGACACCTTGACACCCGACTGTTGACATTTAGTCTTCAATATGGTCCCAAACATCCACAATGCTATTTGTGTGACCTGAGATTGTGAATATTGACAAAAAGCACTCAAGGAGAGAGGCTTTTATGTTTTCACTTACTCAAGGCTACAAAGAAAGCAAACTGCAGCATGTCACCCACTCCAGCATCACGAGTAGGACGAGTAGGACTCTTGGGCCCATTTTAAAAAGCCATTAAGACACTATGTCATTCAATCCAAACTCCCTGGTCATGTTGGTGCCCCTCGCTCCTCGGAGCACTTGATGCCCTACACCAGGCATTTACCAAACTACGGCCCAGGGGCCAAATGTGGCCCACAGACCAATTTTGGTTGGCCCTCCGGCTTGTTGGTCCAAACTACAAAAAGTAGCCCTTTTTACTGCAAAATTGGAAACATTCAAGCATTTTGATGTTATACCTAACATTAATGTTCCAAGTCTTATCAAAGGTGTGGAGGCTCATTGAAACAATGTCAAATGTAAAATTTCTAATTATTCAAATTCGACATTGTCTGGTTATTTGTGGCCCTCTGCTCCGTATAAGTTTCAAAATGCGGCCCTCAGTGAAAAAGTTTGGACACCCCTAGCCTACACAGTGCATGTTATGTGCATAATGGGAGCCAAGCTCCTGTGGGATTCCAGGTACAGACTGACAGAATGGCAAAGAAACAAGACATTGTAGTCATGGATAAACAGCAGAGGAAAGCTGTTGTGGTTCAGATGGCAATGCCAAGTGATGGCAACATCAGGAAAAAGGAACATGAGGAACTGGAGAAATACCAAGGGCTCAGAGAAGAGCTGGAGAATATATATGCAGTTCCCTCTTATTCCAGCTCTTGTTCTCACACCATGGTTATTATAGGCCTATTTTTGTATCAAGTCAACCGATCATTCAGAACTGCTAATTTGACATAGGCTTTAACCAACAGCCTGTACAAGCCTAAAGGACATGCTGAACTGACGTTGTACTTTTCAAATGTAGCTCCAAGAGGTCACCAACCACCTGAGTACTCATCACATGACACATTTAATAGAAGCTAAGTATTTTTAACAGCAACAGACTGCCCTTTACCACGACGCCTACACACAGAAGCATCATAGGGCAGAGCATTTCTCCTTCTTACTGAATGTGTCAAACTGCTCCAATAATTGTCATAATGCCTTTTACCCTTCCTCTGTCAACAAGAAAAGTAAGGGTGATAGATAATCTGAGAATTCATGCTTATCTATTTCATTTGACTTTTTATTTTATTTTTATTTTTTTCCAGAAAAGTCTGACTGCGAGTCAGAATGTATTTGTCAGGAGAGTCATGGGCCAGGCAAACTATCTCTGGTAGGTTTTAAAGAATCAGGTTTTAAATGGTTAATTATATTTAATTTGGAGAATAATATTCCCCTTTTGCTGTTACGACTTTGATCATCAAACGCAGACCAACAGTGATATATACTTTGAGATAATGGATGTGACCTTGAAGGACATTTGATCTGCTGCTGAAAACAATAATTATGCCCATAAGTCATTCAGTCAGAAATGGACAGGGAAATGATAAGAAAATCAATAAGTGTAGCTTACTAATATCCCCTACTCTGACAAAGATCTATAATCGTTCTCAAGCCGCAAGTGCAAATTACTGAGTTTTTATATCATTACCAGCATTTATCCACTTTCTCTTGTGGCTAGTGCTTCAGAGCAGGTGAAACCATAAATCATTTCTATGAATATCAGATATAGACCAAGAACAAAAACACGACAAGCCAAGACATCAATGACATTTTTGTCAAAATCTTGAATATTCATAATTGGAAAAGGCTTTCTAGGCACCAACCGTTCTTTTTACTATTTATTTATTTTTATTTTTTTTACAAATTTGCTAAACCTTGTTAAGAAAGATGCACCTTAATGTCATGTGGGGCTCGAAAACAGAATGAGTTTATAACACAGCTTTTAGTGTCCACAGAGGTCTGGAGGCTAATAGAGGTGACAAGCAACATGATGGGAGGATTGGGAGGTGCTGTATCGCTCCTCTGGTCACCTTCATAACCCGCACTCATCGCTACAAGCCACATATGAAGCTATTATTTCTCTAGAATTGGCAAAGCATTTATCTACCAAGTGCAGGGGTTCAAACTAGGGTTCAATACGGCTTTAATACGGCTTTATCTGTTACTGCATCTTAAATATTGGCAAAGAAACCATGCGGGGAGGTAAGATTGAACAGATAACAATCTTTCCTCGGGGTCTGGACACTGGTTGTGGTGAAAGGAAAAGACATGGACAGGATGGCACAGTTCAATACTCGGTTTACTCTGTATATGCTGACGTTAGGTAACATTATCAGAAAGCATGGCATTACCTTCCACTGCTATGCCCAGCTGTATTCATCAATGAAACCCCATCAGACCGATCAAGTAGACAGACTTAGTGCTTGTGTGAAGGATATAAAAACCTGGATGACCCTTAATTATTTGCTTATTAACCTTGAAAAAAACGTCATTGGCCTTAAACATCTCCGAGCTATCACAATGTTAGTGTAGCCACTTGTTCTACAGTAAGAAACCTTATTTGACCAAGAACTATTGTTCAAAGCAATGGTGAAAACTGTATTAATGCATTTGTCACATCTAGATTAGACTACTGTAACTCACTGTTCTCCATGTGTCTTAAAATCTCCATAAAAAGTTTTCAACTGGTTCAAAACGCAGCAGCAAAATGACTGCATTTGTTGTGGCATAATTATGTTTTACACGTAATTTTGGTCACTTATTGACTATCTGCCATGAACATGCATAGAAATGGACAAATTACTCATGCACAGCAAACACTCAATAAATCAAAACATGGTTGATGGGTTCTAGTCTCTAAAGGACTTTACAACAAGGAACATACGATCAATAGAGCACCTGAATAGATTTTGCAGGTACCATAAAAGACATGTACAGAAAGTCAGTATTATTCACCATCCATTTTCTTATTGTTATGGGAACGCAACAACAAAATCCAATTTACTTGTGTTCTACCCCGACTAACTGTCCTCCCGCTTGACTGGAGGGAGCTCACAGACCTTGAAAAATGTAGCCTTTCAGGGAAGTCCCTCGACACAGTTTATTAATTGGTCCAAAGAAAAACAGAAAATTTGTTTCAGATGAATATAAAAAGTGACATAATGGTACATTTCGCGTCTTGTGTCCCTTCATTTGGAAGTGATCAGAGTAGACATTTAAGGTATAGATTTATATATGCATGCTTGAGTAATGTTGAAACCTACAACCTAGGCTTGAGTGTTCAGAAAAATTCAGAATTTTACCTACCTCCTATCCCCGCCCACATCCCTGTACTTAGGATTATTTTTAAATTGATCAGCTGACCGCTGCACTAATCTCTGTGACAAAGGACTTCAGGCAAAACGCATTTTGTTTCCTGGTGCTGTACGCGCTTGTCTTTTCTCTGGCCATGAGGCGATGCGCTGATGGTGTCTCACTGATAGAAGTTGATCCAATTTGCATCGCCAGACACAGGTTTCAAACGACATTCATACAAATAAAGTTTTTTTTTCATCAAATTCCACGCGCTGTTGCTCTCACTGCTGACATGCACAGTGAAAGTACATTGGCCAAAGCTTTTACATCCGCGCCAGTGACCGTTCACTGCGGTCCAGACTGCGATTGCCATGTTCACACCCAGAGTGACCTAACTAAGGGCAGTGTGAAAATCACTTTAGACTTCAAGTTGTAAATGTACTCCTAGTTATGTTTTTTAAAGCACTTTTTAGCCCGTAGTCTTTATTGGACAAGACAGTACAGTTTGAAATGAGGATGAGGCTGGGGAGGGACATAAAGTAAACTGTCCAGAGACGGATTCAAACTCACAACAGTTGTTCGCATGGAGCAACCATGTCCTAACCACTCAACCACATAGCCACTTTTTAAAAAAATAAAACATTTAGACAATCCGCTGCTTGTTACTGTGAAAAGGCAGGGCTTATCAATTCTGCAGTTTTGAACAAGAAGTCATTGGAACTGTTCATATTATGATGCCATTTCACATCTGTATTGCAGTTTACAATGAACAAAATGTGAAATGTTCTACGTTTGTCATGGTTCAATACTAAAAGCTCGCAAAAAAAAAAGCACAATATGTCTTTAAATTCTATGGTCTAAAGGCAATCGCATGAGATATTAATTTACAGCAAAAATGCACTCAACGGTTTATATATTGCAATGGTAATAGTAGAGAGAGTTTTTGGTTGTGTGCCTTATTCTGTTATAAATATTTCAGGTTTTTGCTCACAGGCTTCTGCTCTTTCTGCCATCATTTCTCAAGGTGATAACTGTGAGCCACTGTCACCGGCGCTGTCTCCAGCTCCACTCCCAGAAAAGTCTCAAATCTGCAGGCTGCTGGAACCTTGTTTTGTGAAAGATCAATCAAATATCTATTTTTTTTTTCAGGGCCTTTATTGACAAGAGTGGTACAATATACACTGCCTGAATGAGTTTTATTTCAATATTACAATATTACAATATTATGAAGCATAGCCCGGTTTTCTGCTGACTTACTCACTGATATGATGTTCCATTCATAATTTCTTTTTAAATTATGATTATATCCTGATTGAGTTAAATGACAATTATATATCCATATCCTCATAATGCTATTAATTGAATTTCAGGCCATAGCTGCTTGCCAATGCCTGATCTCAAGAGGTCTTGTAAGCTAAGCAGAGCAGGGCCTGGTTAGTACTTGGGTCACCATCTGAGGTTCCACAGTGTAAAGCACAGTGAGTGCTTTGAAGGTGGAAAAGCACTATATAAAACCACTAATAATAACTAGATAATGTACAATAGCTGAAGCCATTGCGAGTGTCTGCATTCTTGCGTTAAAGTACTACATGTGTGTAGTAAAGACTTTATTCTTGTTAGGCTCGAGCCATGGAATGAACATTGAGGATGAGGAGGAAGAGGATGTTCTAACGTGCTATGAACTCATGGGCTTTGAAACACCAAAGATATGGAAGCTTGGATACCAGCCGCCATAAAACAACAACAACAAAAGTCTGAACAGTCTGAGGACTACGAAAAGTCTGAGGAATAAAGTCTGGCGGTAATGCAACAATTGGATGCCAACCGCCATAAAACAACAACAACAACAACAACAACAACAAAAGTCTGGCGGTAATGCAACAATTGGATGCCAACCGCCATAAAACAACTTTTACGGACTACGACAGTCTGAGGACTACGAAACAATACCTCGTGCACTTGGATGCCAACTGCCATAAAAAACAACAACGACAACAGTTTGGATATTACGGCAACATAGAGGAACGCCTCGGTCCGTATGACGGGGAAGAAGAAGAGGAAGCGTGACCTGGTCGGTGACGATATGAACAGCGGGGAGGACTCCCCTGGAGCCACTGATCCTGTGCAGCGTAGGGCGTCTTCTTGCTCGTCTATGGAGGGCTCTCTCAGTGAGGAGCAGGGCGGGGGGGTTGCAGATGTCGGGGATGTGAGTTCAGAGTGTAAGGTGTTCATAAAGCTCGCGCAGGATAATGCGTCCTTTAAGGGGTGGGATCCGATGGCGTTGACAAGGAGCCTGACTGTAGCTGTGGGAGTGGTCAAGCATGCGAGTGTCCTTAGGGATGGCTCGCTGCTGGTCGTGTGCAAGGACGTGGCTCAGCAAAGGAAGGCGATTGAAGCTAAGTGTCTGGGGGGGAAGGACATTCTTGTGTCTGATGCTGTAAGAGTCACGGTCAGGGGAGTTATAGTAGGCGTCCCTACGACGACATCTGTGGATGACATAAAGGAGAATTTGACTGGAGCTAAGGTGGTGGATGCTAGGCGGTTGAAGATGACCCGGGATGGGGTAAGGTGTGACAGCCTGTCGATAATGATTAGATTTGAAGGTGGGATCCTGCCTCGTGTGGTGTGCGTTGGGTACATGCGCTATGGCGTACGCCCATATGTTCTGCCGCCCCTGCGTTGCTTCAAGTGCCAGCGCTTTGGGCATATTGCAGCGGTCTGTAGAGGGAAGCAGAAGTGTGGTAAATGTGCAGGAGACCACGAGTATGGGAAGTGTGACGACGGAGCAAAACTCAAGTGCTGTAACTGTGGGGGAGAGCATAGCTCTGCCTACGGGGGATGCGTGTTCAGCAAGAGGGCTGCTGAGGTGCAAAAAGTTAGAGCCTCTCAAGGCATATCCTATGCGGATGCGGTCAAGAAGGTGTCTGGTAGTCAGGTGAAGGTGGATGCAGTGCGGGCTGCCAGTGCTGCTGGTGTCCTAGGCGACAGGGGAGGGGGTAGCGTTGCCCGCGGCCAGGGGGAGGTCCCCACTGGGATGCCTGTGAGTGTGGCTTCCACGGGCAGAGGCCCTGTGGGTGCGGAGGATGTACTGGTTGTGAAGAGGAAAGATTTCTTCCTCTTTATAGTGGAAGTGATTAACTGTACTGGGCAAACCAAGAAGAGATCCGAAAAGACTAAGATCATCGCTAAGGCTGCAGGGAAGTACTTTGGAGCTGGGGGCCCCGAGTGGACGGAGATAGAGGATGCGCTGCGGGAGGGCGCCCTGCCCCATTCTGGCAGTGGGAGTGGGGGGGCTCCCGATGCGCCGTCAGGTTCCGGGGGCTCATAATGGCGGTGGTTGTCTTGCAATGGAATGCGCGTAGTCTTCGTGCTAATGGCCAGGAATTTAAGCATTTTGTCTCTACCTTGTTGAACAAGCCTCACGTTATGTGCGTGCAGGAGACTTGGTTACGACCTAGGTGGGGTTTTGGGATACAAGGGTATGTGTGTGTTAGGAATGATAGGGAGCAGGGTAGAGGCGGAGGTGTGGCTGTGTTTGTCCGAGATGACCTAAATTACGTTGTTGTCAGTGTGAGTAAAGCGCCGGAGGCCCTGGCGGTGAGGGTCTGGCTGGGTGGTGAAGCTGTTACTGTGGTTAACCTTTATAATCCGTGTGGTGAGTTAACGTTAGAGTCCTTACATAGTATCGGTAAGGATGTTCGGGGAAAGGCCGTGTGGTGTGGGGATTTTAATGCGCATAGCGCTTTGTGGGGCGGTAGTGGTACCGATAGGTATGGGCAGGTGGTAGAGGGTTTTATCAATCAAAGGGAGTTGGTTTGTCTGAATGATGGGGGTGGGACCCGCTATGAAATGGGGACCGGTGCGGAAAGTGCAATAGATCTTACACTTGTGTCCAAGGAGTTAGCTGGTGTTTGTAGTTGGGAGGTTCTTGGTAATCTTTCTTTTGGTAGCGATCACTATCTAGTCCGCACCGTGATTGGCTTTGGGAGCTGTGTGGTCAGGGGGACGAGGATCCAGAGGTGGCAGTTGGCAAGGGCGAACTGGGGGACTTTCCTGAGGAAAGCTGATGATGGTTCTAGGGTTCTGCAGGAAGGAGGATTGACTCAGGTGGATGATCTCAATAGTGCAATTGTCTCGCTCATCACGCAGTCAGCGGTAGGCACGATTCCTAAGAGTGGTGGTAGTGGACATAGGAAGCGGGTGCCGTGGTGGACTGAAGCATGTGGTCATGCTGTTAGGGCGAGAAATGCGGCGTTTCGCCGGCTAAGGGTTGCCCACACTGAGGGTGCCCTCATTGACTACAAGAGGGCCCGCGCTGTTGTGCGGAAAACTGTGAGAACGGCCAAGAGTGCCTGTTGGAGGCGGTATTGTTCCAAAATTGGGAGAGAAACGCGTCTCGGGGATGTTTGGGGGATGATTAAGCGGATGCATGGGGTTGAGCGCCGTCATGGGACCCCGGTCCTAATACTGAATGGTGTTGAAGCAGTCAGCGACGTTGACAAAGCTGAACTGCTGGCCAGCACCTTTGTGTCGGTGCACAGCTCTGACAATCTCTCACCTGCGGAAAGGCACTACAGGGAGAGTACTTTGGCCCAGAATTCTGAGCTGATTGGGCACCAGCCTTCGACTCAAGATGACCTTGACCTTCCGTTTAGTTTGTTTGAGCTAAGGAGAGCACTTTCTAAGGCGAAACAGACAGCCCCGGGTAAAGATGAGGTGTGCTATGACATGCTCTCTCATTTGACTGATGACACGCTTGGGCTAGTCCTGGGTCTTTTCAACCGTGTTTGGGATTCAGGTTGTGTTCCATCTGCGTGGAAACAGTCTACGGTGGTGCCGGTTCTGAAGCCGGGTAGGCCAGCGTCTGACCCTTCAAGTTATAGGCCGATTGCCTTGACGTCGCAGCTCGGGAAAACGATGGAGCGCATGGTTACCGAGCGGTTGGATTACTTCTTGGAGAGTCAGGGTTTGCTTCCCGCGCACCAGAGTGGTTTCCGTAGGGGCAGGAACACCATGGATTCCGTGTTGTGTTTGGAATCTGATATCCAGCTGGCCAGGGCTCAGAAAGAAAAGGTTATTGCGGTGCTCTTTGATGTGGAGAAGGCGTACGATATGGTTTGGAAGGATGGGCTCCTCATTAAGCTGCGGAGGTGTGGTGTGAAGGGTAAACTGTTTAACTGGGTCCGGAGCTTTCTGTCTGGCCGGCGTATCCAAACCAGAGTGGGCGCTGCTTACTCTGGGGTCTATGGGGTGGAGAATGGGATCCCGCAGGGGAGTGTGTGTAGCCCTATCTTGTTCAATGTTATGATTAAGGACATCTTTGACGACGTGGATGGGTCTGTTGGGAGGAGCCTTTATGCTGACGATGGCGCTCTATGGGTGAGAGGGAGGAATCTCCGGTTTTACGAGGCGAAACTGCAAAGGGCAATACAGCAGGTGGAGCAGTGGACCCTGAAGTGGGGGTTTAAACTGTCCGTACGGAAGTCTCAAGTGATCTGTTTCTTCAATGGACATAGGGACGTCTCCCTTCGACTGCATGGGCAGGTGCTCGAACAGGTCAGGGAGGTGAGGTTCTTGGGGGTCACCTTTGACGAGAGGCTTAGTTGGCGTCGGCACATTGATGAGGTCAGTGGTAAATGCAAAAGGGTGAATAACTTGCTTCGTTGTCTATCCGGCCAGGACTGGGGGGCCAGCAGAAGGTCGCTCCTGGGAATTTATCGGGCCGTCATGAGGGCGGCTATTGATTATGGCTGTATAGCCTACATGTCTGCGGCTGAGACTAACTTAAAGAAGCTTGATGTGGAGCAAGCCCAGGCCTTGCGCATCTGCTGTAGGGCTTTTAGGACCTCCCCTGTCTCGGCGCTGCAGGTTGAGTTGGGGGAATTGCCGTTACGGCTCCGGAGGCTAGAACTTCTGTTGGCTTACTGGGTGAATGTGCAAGGTCATACGAGCTCTCACCCGGTGAGGGACTTTCTCAGGGTTGATGGGGGGCAGAGTGAGGCTGGCGGTATGATTTTCAGCCAGGTAGGAAATGCGAAGGCGCGGCTTGCGGGGGTTGGTGATCTGCGTGTGAGCCCGTCGGTGGCTTTGTCTGCTATAGCTCCGTGGAAGTTGACGTTAGCTTGCATGGCAAGCTTAGAGGAGTCGCTGGGAGGGCACCGCAGTTTGCCGTTCAAGCGCTCATCGATAAGCACTCAGGTGATGTGTTTATTTATACCGACGGGTCTAGGGATCCTGAGAGTGGGCGTACTGGCGCCGCTTATTTTGTGCCTGACCTGGGGCTAGCGGTCAAGAAGAGGTTGACAGATCGCCTTTCTGTTTTCACGTCGGAACTTATAGCGATACGGTTGGCGTTGGAATGGGCGGAATCTGCTTTGCAGTGTTGCGGCATTGTGGTGGCCTCTGACAGCCTTTCTGCATTGCAAAGCATTAAATCTGGGAAATCGGATTGCAGACAGGATGTGTTGAATGGCATCTTCTGTCTGATGCTCTCCCTGTCCAGGAAGGATGTGAGGGTTTCCTTCATTTGGGTCCCTGCGCATGTGGGGGTGGATGGTAACGAAATGGCTGATGCACTGGCTAAACGTTCCCTTCGGCGGCCATCAATTGATGTGGCGGTTGAGTTAAGCAAATCTGAAATCAAGCCTGTTATCAAGAGTCATGTGGTCGGCCTTTGGCAGGAATTTTGGAGCCACTGTGTTACTGGACGGCATCTCTATCACATACAGGGTAGTGTGGGTCCTTGCGGGTCTATGGGCAGGAACGCGTGGGAGGAAAGGGCCTTCGCCCGCATGAGGATTGGCCATACTGGACTCAATTGGTCACTGAGTAGGATAGGCAAACATCCGACCGGTCTGTGTGGTCACTGTCGGGTGCCAGAGACTGTCGAGCATGTGCTGATTTGCTGTGAGGCTTATGATAGGGAAAGGGCCGGGTTGGCCTTGTGGTTTCGGAATAATGGGCGGGAGTTCAATCTGCGGAACGTTCTGGCGATCCAGTCACAGGGTTTGTGTCAGGCTGTGGTTGCTTACTTATGTAGCACAGGGCTGGGTAAACGTTTATAGAGGTGGGGGGTGTTGGAGACTGAGCCGAGGATGAGGAGCAAGAGGATGTTCTAACGCGCTTGGACTTCATGGGCCTAGAAATGCCAAAGTGATGGAAGAAGGACTTCTAAAGGATAAAACGACAAAGACGTCCCATGACCTCATGGGCTTTGTAAAACAACAAAGACGTCCCATGATCTCATGGGCTTTGTACTTCCAAAGCACCGAACGTCGGAGAGGGCGAGGAGGGTGAAGAGGAGTCTCCCTGGAGTGGGGCCGGTTGGTCTCTGACACAACGGCTATTCTGGTCACGGGGACACATCGTGACCTCATGGGCTTTGTGGCGCCAGGGCAGTGGGAGGAGTGCTTTTGCGGACTACGACAGAGTCTGAGGACTACGAAACGTCTGAGGAATAAAGTCTGGCGGTAATGCAACACTCGGATGCCAACCGCCATAAAACAACAACAACAACAACAACAAAATGAAGTCGAAAGAATAAAGTCTGGCGGTAATGCAACATCTGGATGCCAACCGCCATAAAACAACAACAACAACAACAACAACAATATGTAGTTTAGTCGTGTAATGTGTAAAGTGTAATGTGTAAAATTTGTGGAAAAGGTACTGCATTTGTGTGAAAGTACTGCATGTGTGTAACACATGTGTGTCAGAGTACTACATGTGTTGTTGAAAATGTTCAATATTAATTGAAAAATATGCAGGCTTCCCACGCGACCACCTTCCCGCCCGTCAATGTTTTCTGCTGCATTTTGCGGCACCAATGACGCTCAGTAATGCACAGTTGATGATTGCGTAGTTTGTGACTCAAATAGTTGTTTGTCCTGACAAATTGCAAGATTGTGCTGAACGCAGACCTAAGCAGTATTAGCATTAGCATTAGCATTGACGTTAGCATTAGCGTTAGCATTAGCAATTTACCTTTGCAAATACTGAAAAATATTCCTGTATGTAAAAATGTCAAAAGCAATAGCCCCCTAAGACGGTGAAAGCGATCGTAAAGAGGTATAACTTGTTGAAATCAGTGAAAGTGTCAAAGAGTGGAAACGTGTCAAAAATCCTACAATCTTAAAATACAAGAACATAGTGTCTGCTTTATGACATCATAAGCAGACGCTCAAGAATAATAAAAATAATAATAATCATCATCATCATCATCACTCATTTAGGCATACTGTGTATTTTGTTCTGGTAGAAGGTCTAACACAGTATGGATTTAATTACTTGGAAAACCTGCATCTTGCTTTGAGTAAGTTCTAAGTTTAATGCCATGCTGTGGATCATCCCAGACAAAGCAATAACACCTCCACAGAGACAGACATTACATATTGCATCTTTTACATAAAAAGATATAGACTTGAATTGACTGGAGTGATGTTATATGCAGCAATTATGCACACGTACACTTGAATTGACTGGAGTGATGCTAAATGCAGGCACGGGCATGTATCTTTCTCAGTGACGCACTGCTGCCTTGATATAACTCTTCAAAGCACTGCACCACCTCCAGATACTAGCATAGAGACCTGGAGATGAGTCCCCGGGCATTGCTCCTGTAGAGATGCCTCATCACCATTGAAGGATGGGTCGAATGCAGAGGACAGTAAAGTGTACCTTAATCTTAACCTCAAAATGAATAAGAGACACTATGAACAATGACAATACAGCATATGCTTGGACAAAAATAAAACATTTAAATGATGTCAACCATGGTGTGATTTAAATGGTGTTAGTTGTAAGACTAAATATACAGAGATAGGGCTTTGTGAATACTGAAATTCATCTGACATAAAGGTTGATAAATGATCCAGTTGTTGTGTTGGGGAAATATGTTTCACAATTCAGTTTTGTAATCGTGAACAGTAAATGCAATTCACATGACACCTTGACTTGCAGGCTTAAACTGTTTTGGTGTTTTATATTCATAACTTGAAGTCAGATTTAATAACTTTCAAACTGTACAATGTCGACGATCGAGTGAGAATGGAATCAACAAATATGGTTATAAATCCAATGATGGGATACAATATTTGGACAGAAGCTGGTGCCACAAACCCTCGGGCTGTTTCTAAACATGCTCATGCTCAGTTCTTATCCAGATGTGCGAGCCCAAATGGCCCTCACTGTCCCGCCTGATCCGTTTTGACCGCCACACTTTCCCATTTCTGTCATGTTTATGGAGAGGCAGAGACGGACTGCCATGTCACAGAGAAGCTGGGAAATGACTGTTATTTCAACCAGGTTAGATAGAACTGAATGAGGTACGTTTGGTATATGGATTAACTTGGCCTTTTAAAATATCTCCTCCCAGGGCCCAGACACTTGTTATGGTGACGAGGAGGAGATGACAGGCTGGGGTAATAATAATAATAAGCTTCAATTATTGGAGCTGAGACTTAACAGTAGTTTTATTGATCACCACTTGAGATCGTATGAAATTTGTGCTGATAAATTGCAGAAAATATTGATACATACATAAATAGATCAGTGTTGCGTAAAGGGATTGTACTTTGATGATGTCTTTGTTTCACTTGTTGAACCCTTTTTCACATCAGCTAATTTGTGTTTTATGATGTTACAATATTATTTTCTGCCATTGGAAAGAAAAACATGGTAAGCTTCTTATCTTACATAAGATAAGGAGTACAGTTGAATTGTCATAGGATTCATTGGAGAGTGCATTATAACGTGTAATGTACAATCAAATCAGTCCAATAAAACCTCTGCAACCATTCAGCTGTTTGAACCAGTTCTGGTGCACATAAAAATCCATCTTTTAATACCACTATGACAAAAAAACAACAACTAATGTTTGTCTCAAGGTCTCATTCAAATTGTGTTCTACAATACTCTGCATTTATGCCGCGTGTCTTTTGAATGGTCCTAATTGGAAGTCAAAAGTTCAAGATTAGATATGTTCTTGACCTCATTTCAACACAAAAGAAGCACTGGTGGCACTTTGGGGTGACTCATCTCCAGGTCAGCCCTTCATCACACACCACACTGGAGCAGACTGGGGCTCACCAGCCGCTCAATCAGAAACCTATTCAGCCGAACCTCACAGCCAAATCCCACAGGCAGAGTTAGGCGACTTCTCAGTTCACTTCGCCCTGCTTAGAATGCTATGACTTGTTCGCTCATCCACAACTTTAATTTATTTGGGAACTATATGAGTTCACATGTAAGTCACTTTTTATTTTTATTTTAAAGATGTGCCATTTAATGTGCTTTTAACCTTACAAGTTGCTCAAGTTGCATGTTTGCTCATCATTAGTTTACGAAAAGTTGTATTTTGATTGATTCATACATTGACTGCAACTGTAAATTGCCCCAAGTGAATGAATGTGAGAATGAATGATTGTCTGTGTGTCTATATCTCTGTGTTAACCCTGACGAGCTGGCCCCTGTCCAGAGTGTACCCCGCCTAAAGCCCAAAGTCACTGGGATAGGCTCCAGTCACCCACGACCCCTAACGGGAACAAGCGGTTGAAAATGAATGAATGATTCATGCGTGTTTGAGTAATGTTGTACTATCCTGCAACTGAGGCTTGGGTGCTCAGAAAATTCATGTTTTCAATTACTTTCTATGCAACTTTTTTCCCACGCTTTGAACCCTGCGGCCCATATTCTTACTGGCTAACAGCCACCGGAGAGCACTATAGCAGGAAGTGCAAGCATTTGACACATTGTAGAAGAAGTCAGTGGACAGTAGTCATTTTATGCTTCAAAACAGTGTCTGTTTTTATTATTAGAAATTAGTCTAATGAGGAAGTGAATCTAGACGCGGCGAAACGTATACGTGGAGCGCGGACATGCAATATACGGCGGTCTGCAGTTTAGAACCTGTCACATTGAAATTAGACTTTCTTGGCCAGACCTAACCATGTTTCTGTGTAAATATATCACAAATGGAACAACGTAACACTCACTCGATAAGTACGAGCTCAGGAGCAGATGAACCAGATGTGAAGACAAAGACACAGGTAAATACGCTCACACAGAGTAATCGGACAGAGGGGACAGTATGGACAGTGTTACGCTTCAAAATGCCGTGTGGTTTATTTACAATCCAACTCATATTCACCCAGAAATTAGTCTAATTAGACCCGTATGTACAATTTCTTGTTTCTTTGTAAATTTCATTGGAGCAGCTTTTATTCAGGAGCGCTGTATAGCCCGAAAAGTAAGGGAAAGTCAAATTACTGTATTTTCCATATTATAAGTCACACCTTTTTTATCTTGTTTTGGCCGGGATGCGACTTATACTCCAGAGTGATTTATGCAATATTATTTGTTATTTTCACACTGGCAACTGCATTTCACATGAGGGCGCTCTAAGGCGCTCTAGGCTCTAAGCGACGCAGAAGAAGAATCTGCACTTCCTCTACCTCCGGAGTTTGTGGAGTTGTTTAGAAGTGACACAGAGGAAGAAGAATTCAATGGGTTTAGTAATTTGGGGTAATACTGATGCTTTGGTAAACATGTTAGTTATCTGAATAACTGTTAAAATGTTACATTATCATACCCTTACAACAGTTCGTTGTCTGTGCGTCATGTAGCTGAAGGTGTTACGTTATTATACGTACAGCTATTCACCATGTCCACTAATTTGTTATTATTTTAAATTGCATTTCAATATGAAATGTCTGCTCTTGGTCTTAGATTTTATCAAATACATTTCCCCCAAAAATGCAACTTATACTCCAGTGCGACTTATATATGTTTTTTTCTTCTCTATTATACATTTTTTGGCCCAGAATCACAATAGCAGTTACATCGATGGGAAAGTCTGACACCTGAAATATCTTTTCTAAAATTTGACTGTTTTCACTTACACCTTATCCCCGCTCACATACCTGGACTTAGTTGTACTAAAATGTCACATAGTAACTTTAAAAAAAATAAAAACACATACATGACAATCTCACTGCTTGTTGATCTGCAGTTTTGAACAGAATGTCAATGGACTTCTATTACTAAGCTGTTTTAGAGCAATACTACAATGAAACGTAAAATAATGATCTTCTTATGTTATAGTCCAATACTGAGTACCTAATAAAAATAATACGTCTCCTTTAAATGGCAAGATGGTTATTGGTGGTTAAGTCTCATTTTATAAACTGTCTGTGATCATAAAATTCTTCTCTGAGACACTCGTAAAATGTCCTCCTTCTTTTAATGCACTTTAGACACTACACATGACACAAAAAAAACATGTACACACACACACACGCACACACACACACTCACACTCACATACGCACACACACACACTCTCACAAACACACACACAGACACAAACACACACACACACACACTCACACACACACACTCACACACGCACACACACTCTCACAAACACACATACACACACACTCTCACAAACACACACACACACACTCACACACGCACACACAAACACTCACACACACTCTCACACACTCACACACACACGCACACACACTCTCACAAACACTCACACACACTCTCACAAACACACACACACACACACACACACTCACACACGCACACACACTCTCACAAACACTCACACACACTCTCACAAACACACACACACACACACTCACACACACACACGCACACACTCACACACGCACACACACTCTCACAAACACACACACACATGCACATAATCACACACACACTCACACACGCACACACACACACACTCACACACACTCTCACAAACACACACACACACACACACACACATGCACATAATCACACACACACTCACACACGCACACACACACACACTCACACACACACACACTCACAAACACACACACACACATGCACATAATCACACACACACTCACACACACACACACACACACTCACACACGCACACACACTCTCACAAACACACACACACACACACACATGCACATAATCACACAGCTCTAAAGTTCATAGACCGTTGTCTCTCTATTTGTCTCATGTTCCTGTTGTCTGTCTTTCGCGTTTTTTTGTTTTGTTTGTTCTTGTTGTCCAAGTATTGTTACTGTTTTGTATCTGTAAATTAAAACGAATACAAAATAAAAGATCTTCTCTCAGAACACCAGCTCTCTGTTCATTTCTTCTTTTACACTCCAGCACCTCAAGTGGTAATTCAGCTCTTCATTCTCCACAGTGAGACTAATGGAGCGAAACCAGAGCAGGCTCCACACAGAACAATGCCGTGACTATTGGATCCACTTTCAAGCCAACACAGCCCCAGATTAGTCACAAAATAAGTCAGCCCGCTACACCCACGAACAAAGTGTGAACAACCACGGACAGTGTTACAAACCACTCAAATGTTGTGTTGTGTTTTGTTGAGACAAGGACTTCATAAAACAAAACATTACAACATTTATGAGATGTCGAACTAAAATTAGCTGAAGATGATGTTTTATTAATGATAAAAATGAAATGGTGGCAACGTTGGCGCCTCACACACAACACAATGGATTTAAATAGACATGTACATGCTGTTTAAGTATGTCTTAAGGCTTTACTTCATGTTAGTGATATGTTCCTTTTTAGTGCACTGGTGGAAAGTAATGAGGTTAAAAAAATAAAAGAACTGTACTGAAGTAACATTACATTCACAACAATACATTCACTATATGGTAAGTAGTTTTGTGTACACATTTTTTTATTTTTTGTCTTATAGCCTATTTTTATTTTTATCCTATAGTAGATTTAAATTGTTTTTCTTTTTGACTTATATGGGTTGTTTTATCATTGTTCATTGTTTTACGTTGCACCGTATCTCCAAAGCAAGTTCCTATGTTTATGAATTATGTTAATTGACAATGGCAATAAAACTTTTCTGATTATTTAGCACATTTATGATGACATTGCTGTGCTGACTTTGAGCCAACAATAATATACCGGTACACAATGCACAATTCTTGAACTTGTTTTGTGCTTATTATACTTGTACTTGCATATTTTTGGGCTCCTGTATCTTTGCTTTCACATAACAAATTGAAGTGTTCCGACTTTCAGATTTGAACATGAAAGTGTATTACAAGGATTTTTAATCAATTTGTTTATTTTGGAACAGCATACGTGTCATACTGAGCCTGGTTAGTTTGCTAAACCGTTAATCCTCTGAGGCCGAAATCTCATTGGAAAGACAGCTGAGCTAATATGAAACCACCAAAACCTTAGCTATTACAGCAATACAGTCAAAAGCGGAAAAACACACTATGCAAGTATTTTCTTTCAGCAATATTTCCAACATGACACAAAAAGTAATAATACCTAACCATGAACTTATGTTGAGAGTACTTGTTTACTAACCTAATCACTACATACACCAAGAGCCTCATCTAATAAAGTCCACTTATTTGTTATAATTTTTATTTAGTTAAGAAATTGTATACAAATATTCACATGTACACTCCTGGACGAATGATGCACTACACAACTACCGTATTTGTTCATAGTTTTGGCCGGGGTGCGACTTATCCTTACATTTATACTTATATACTTATACTCCAGAGACTTATATGTGCTATTATTTGTTATTTTCACACTTGCAACCACATTTCATTTTCCAGTGCAACTTATATATGTTTTTTTCTTCTCTATTATGCATTTTTGGGCTGGTGCGACTTATACTCCGGAAAATATGGTAAGTTAAGAAACGTAATAACTATTCTAGCCAAAAATGCATCACACAAGTACCCACGTTATTGGCAACACTGATTCTCCTAATGTTCTGTGCGGGCCCGTTTCATATCATTTTTATTTACATTTTTATTCACAAATGAGAAACAAGTGCATTGGTGTATTAGCGCAGAACTGACAATAACAATGGCAGTGGCAGGCGTTATCTGCGGGAACAGTCCAGCTGAAGAAGCACAGAGTGGTGGACATTCTGAGGCCGTAAAGCTCTGTGTGACAAACAGCAGTGAATCCACACCCTGGACTCTAGTGAGCACTCAGCTGTGTCCGGGAGAGTCACACCCTACCGCCTTCTAATAAAGCATCGGCTGGACTTTTTGGGACATATCCTATACAACAAGCAAGGCTACAGCACTAAAGTCTTGGCAAACACACACACTGTGCTCAAACCTGGCAGTGGGCTCAATTGTGATTTGGTTTGGATTTTTTCCCCATTTTGTTACAGCAAAGAATGCATTTTCACGAGACACATTTACAACCCTATCCTTGTCAAAATACATCAGTTCCCACTATGTCTGTTTTACAGTTTGTTACTATGACAGCAGTGTCTCCAGTGGGTTTACGGTAAATTACATTATTCATTTCTCAGGGATGCCTTAACTGGGTGTAACATTGTCGTTGCAAATTGCACATATACATTTAAATGGCAACACTGTAAATTTACTGCAGATCGTCAGATCCAGCCGCTCAGGCAGGATCAAGAGTCCAGACATTGTTTGAAGAATGTCAAAAGAGAAAACTAAAATAACTTATCATTAATGTTGAAAGTTTAAACAACCATCTGCCAGTGGAGATTTCAAACCTGTTTTCACTGTAATTGACAGGACATAAAAAGAGCTTTACGTGCACATGACACGTTTTCATGTTACATTATTTCTTAGTTTGGTGGGATAATCCATGTGGTAAACTTTTATTTTGTTTTATATCTGTCAAGAGGCATGTTTGTAACCAAAATATGACAAATTAAAGTTGAAATCACCCAAAATACTGAGACAATTTATAAAACAACTGAGACTTTTTTCTGACAGTTTAAACAATTGTTTAACAAAATAAAAGTGTTATCAGGTATTATTATTTGTTAAATCATATCTATTGTATTTTTTAAATATATATTTTTGTGTACATAGTAAGACTTTTTTAATTTTTAGTCTTATAGCCTATTTTTATTCTATTGCAGATTTAAATTGTTTTTCTTTTTGACTTATATAGGTTGTTTTATCATTTTATCATTGTTCATTGTTTTATATTGCGCCGAATCACCAAAGCAATTTCCTATGTTTGTGAATTCTGTTCATTGACAATACAAACCCTTTCTGATTTTGACTATTGTGTAATTTATATGGATTTTTGCATTTTTTTACAATAGGGTTGCTAGGCAACAGTTGTGGAAATAACTAACATTATAAACTTCACCAAAATTGTCAAACTGTGAAAAAAAATAGGCTAAATATTTTGTAAACTCGCTACGTTTAAATGAAATGTGTGCTCTAACCATAACCATAACTAAAAGTAGTTTGTGTGTTTCAGTCAGGAACTTTTGTATTTTATAGCCCGTGGCCTTATTGGAGCGCAGTAAACATAAAATGGGGGAGTGAGTGGGGAGCACAGTCAGGTGTAACATTTATTGGGAAAAATTCCAGTTTGATGACCAAACAAAAAACATCCTCTAGTGTCAGAATAAACTTTTTTTTACACTCAGTTCGTTTCAAAGAACTGAAAACTATGGATTATCTATAAAACGTCTTTGAGCATTGAAAATTATAACCCACTAAATGTTGCTAGTTTAGATATTGCCACCCATTTCCCCCTCAAATGTACATATAACAATAGAAACATTTATATTTTTGGCTGAAAACATTCCCATTTTTCTAAATCCTGTTTCCAAGATAGTTACCATAGCAACATTGCCTCCGGTGAGTGTGTCCGGATCATGTTCCGATGGTCGAGCTGATTCCACAAGACGTTTAGCTACAGTAATCTCTTTCTAAAAACGACATTGAATGGATTTGTGAGGTGATGACTGCTGCCGACTGTAAGACCCTTAAGCATGTGTGGGCCAGTGTCCTTTCCATTATAAGCAAACGGATGAAAATAAACCGGGAGAATGCCTGCGATGCGAGTTGTGAATGTACCTACTGGGCTGAGATGATGCAACGCAGCAACGTAGCACAACACGTTTCAAGCAATGTCCATCCAAAAGTTAGCACAGAACAACACGCAACTGCTGACAGTATAAGAGCCCATTTGACTCCAGCTTTATTACCAAATGAATAAAACAGTTCTGCCACACAAAAGTGAAGGAGGTGGGAGAAGGAAGCCGCTATATCAGGGAGCCATCGCCAGAACAGGGCAATTATTTCTGAAGGGACATATTCCATTTGTCCAAAGGCTTCATTAGATTCCTGAGAGATGTCTAATTAGCTGGCTCACGTCCCAACTGCCTGCCTGCCGCAGAAGGTAATAAAGGTGACAGGAAATCGCAAATCCCCAAATCTGGACTCAAGTACTGGATGGAAGTTGGATGGGTACTTGTCGAGATAATTTGTGTACTATCTGTGCCAAAGAAGGTTAAATCCTGGGAACAATAGAAGGAAATCTATTGTAGAAAAAGCTTCAGTTGTACTCATCTGGACTCAGTTTAGAAAAAACTAGACGTTTCGACTCTCATCCAAGAGTCATTGTCAAACTAGGGAGGGAGAGAAATCTATGTAATTACATCTGATATTTTAGATGAAAATTATGAAAATACATTTTGCATACAGAATTTTCTTCTCTTCTTGACTCGCCAAAATGTTTCACATTGGCTGCGGGTCCTGATGACTGTCCTTTCTTCAATGTGAGATCAATAAAGGCATGTCTGATTATTTTTTTTTTCTTAAATTAAAGGCAAAATATGTGTGATTTGCAAAACTATTTTCAGGCAGTAAGAAACTTTCTTAAACTAAAAGGCTCTTTCTTTGTCAACAGAACATTATAGTATTGACTTGTAAAAGAAAACACTGTTTTTAAGATAGGAGTTGTTTTTCTTACTTTCCATTCATCTAAACTCTATCACACATCTATCTACGGTATTAGAATTGACTGTTGTAGACAATGCATGTTGATTTAATTCTTCTGTCTGATGACTTTGCGCTGCAGTCATTCTGCACATGTTGTGTAATGCACTTTTGTGTCTGCTCTTTTCTCTATGAGTGGATAAGAGCTAAGAATGCTGGTTTCATGGTTTCTCAAGAGATGGCGCTAAACATGAAAGTGTTTAATTCAAATGTTTAAAATGCATTTTTATTTGATAATAATGTACTTAAAAACAAGCCCTATTTAACAGATAAGAGATATGAATCTTACCCCAGATCATACTGTTATTGTGTCCTTGAGCATGGCATTTTGTATTTTGCAATACACACGGTGCATTGTGGACTGTGCCCTCTTGCTGCAAACATGACACAGGTACTTAAAAGAGTCTTGTTTTGTGTCTCTGCCGTCCCCCACTCTCACACAAACCCGGTGTTTCGTCCTAATGCGCACAAACTTCTGTGTGCATGTACAGCCCACATGTGAAATAAGACATAGGCTTCGAGCATATACGGCTGAGTGCAGGTACATTTAGGGCCTACACTACAACGCCCACAGCAGCCAAAAGTCACTTTACGTCAAGGTTGACAAACGCATTAAATACAGATTAAAACTACTGAGATTTGGCACAGAAATGTTTGTACATGAGCCTAATGTGATTATTGTGGCAGTAAATATATAAATGCAAAATAAAAAAGTTTGGTTCCCACTACGCCCCTGGAGCCTGATTAGCTCCGCAGAAGCTGGGATGGTTCAAGGCTGATTTATGTTTCTCCGTCAGCCTCGGAGCAGTCACGTGCTCCTGGACTCATGCAGACCTGAACCCTTTGAGCTTGACCCTCAGGCTACAAGAGCGTAGTGAGAATTAAACCGTTTTATTTTGCATTTATACATTTCCTGGCACAATAAACTATCACATTAAGCTCATGTGCAAAGATGTTTGTACCAACCCTCAGCAGTTTTAAGCTGTATTTAATAAGGTTTCCATATTGTCCATGTGGATCAACCAATCACAGCCTTTGCGTCCACGGCACCTCGACACAAAGTGACTTTTGAACATAGAAGCACAAACACATGGCGTGAGCTGCCATGAGCGTCGGGGAAATGTGCAGCACTTCTGCGTAGATTTGACAGAGAAGCATAAATCACCCTTCAGGTTCAGGTCTGTGTGAGCACGGGAGCATGTGACTGCTGCGAGGTTGACAGAGGACTACAAACAGAGGCGAGACATGAGGTGGTCTCATCTGCACAGCTTTCTGCTCCAGGTGTGATCTGTGTGGAGGAAAACACCTGCTGGAGAGTGTAGGGGGATGTATAAATCTGAATATTTTTCTACTTACACAAAGTTTAGGTTTTGTACCCACATACTCATTTAGTCAGAGTTCCATGCACTGTTTTAGAAATGAGACCCCAACACCCGTCTCTCTTGAGTACGATACTAGCTCTGAGAAGAGAAGAAGGTAGGCGGGCAACGCTAGGTCTTTCAGGCTGAATTTACACAAGCTCAGTTACATTTATGAAAGCATCTCAGCCAGATGGCATTTTCATTTGTCTGAGTGAAAGAAAAACAACTGCCAAAACAGAAAAGTCACTTGTTTTGTGCCTAATCACGGTTTGTCGGATTTTAAGGGCCAGATCAATCAAACACCTGCTTCTGTTCATACTAATTGTCCACTAACCTTTCAGCAAAACACAGTTGAAAATATACAGTCAAGAAACACTAGACATACTAGACAAAATAAGAATCACCTTATTTTTTCCTGCCAGCCTCATGGCATAGAAACCCTGCAGATACCAAATAATACTCTAATAAAGGGAGTGTTGAATGGTGAAAAATAACAAGTCCGGCGCTTGGATAATGGCTCGCTGTGTGATACATTGGGCTCTGAACAAGGCCCTACTTCATCACAATCTTCCCAGGAATGAGCAGACACATCAGGCTTCTGCTGTGTAATCCCATTGTCATAAAGAGCACTATGTACATGGTTCAGTGTGGATGTACTTCCAAGGCGGCCAGAGCAGCCAACACAGAAAGGTTGGACTAAGCTGAACTTTTTTGCAGCTGACGCGGCTCAAGTGACGTAACTACACTTTTCACTACCTGGAAGAAGGACCACAACAAAACCTGCACCGATAAAAAAAATCATCCAGACGCAGCAAATTATGATATTCAGTAAACTCTGCTCAAACTCTGCTCAGAATCTGGTAAACCCAGACAAACCCCCGAGGCGATCGTCTCTGTTTTTGAACTTTTGAAGTAAATACACCAAAGCCACTCCGTCAACCTGTTCTGCCATTGGACCAAGAGAACAGCCACACCGGGAAACACAACAACTCCTCCACCTGGACGCAGCGGTCTGAACTTTAGCAGTCACCTCCAGTCTCTTGCTCTAAAAACTACAATTCAAGTGAGAAATTTAGGAGTAATAATGGATTCAGATTTGAACTTTAGTGGCCACATCAAATCCATGGCATCAGAAGCCCCTATGCTGGCAGTGTTTAAATCTAGGCAAAAAAACAGTTCTGTTTAGCTGTGCTTTTGAGTGAAGGTGTTTTATCTGCAATTTGTAAATTTTAATTACATTATAAAGTAATTACTTATGCTTTTATTTTTGTATTGTTTTAATGTGTTAGTAATGTATGTAATAATATGTAATATGTAACAGGTTTACAAAGCATAGCTCTAAAGTGCACTGTCTCACAGATGTAGCAGGTAGGTACATGTTTTTAATATAAAAATGACGCATGCATTGCTTTTGTTCGTTTTGTACATCAGGCTTAGAGTTGTTGGACTCAGGTAAATGCAGAGATAAAAGTGGGAATAGTTGTCAAAATTTGAATAAAAAGTAAATATCCAAATAAGTATGAGTTAAAATATTGTGTGTGAGTGAATGTTTTGGATGCAAAATGATGTATGTTTGAGAGTAAATGTAATAAGACAGATAAAACATTTAATACTGCACAAATACAAAATAAACTGAAAAGCAACAGCAACTGAAACAGTACTTTTATAGATATTTACAAACAAGCAGCTATTATAATCAAGAAATAAAACTAAGCAACCAATATTATAACCCTCTGACTGAAATCTTTATCCAGACTTATAAATCAGAACTCACAAGAGGAATAACATAATATAATACTACATTATACAAATGCATTAATAATCTGGAGAAACTGTGGTTCGTCAAGTGGCTCGTCATCACAAATACTGGAATGAGATCGATGAAGTGCTGGGGATTGTATTTTGACAAAGATATTCCATTTTACTTGCTAGTTGGATTCAGGTCGTCAGCTTTAAATGGATTCAACGTTATATTTGAGACTATACAATGAATTTTAATGGTAGTTACTCTGAAGTTGAGGGGATGGTTGTTGAGTGCCTTGGACCTCTTCTGTTTTCACTCATGATTTTATATTTATACTGAAAAATGCAACCATGGCTGTATATGCAGCTGACTACATTATGCCTCTGCACTTACAGCAGATCAGCTTTTACACATCTTAAACAAGGAGTTGAATGTTGTAACACAGTGGATTCAAGATAATAAATTAGTAATCAATACTGAAAAAACAAAATGTATGTTAATTGGATCGCAATACATGCTAAAAACAATACCTAAACACACTTAATATTGGCAGAGACTGTATTTGAAGGTTTTCATTTTACATATGATTTATTTATTTATGCAGTACGTTGAACATACGTGATGATTTATGTAATAAGTACAGTAAGTTTTGAACTGTAAACAAGTTCAACTTGATGTTATAAATCATTTATTGATTGATCATTATTTCTAATGATGTTCTTTGGTATTGAATTCTTTCATATTTCAATATATTGTACTGGCTATTGGCAATGACAGTTTAATACCAGTTGTTATTAACATGTTTGTTGTCAGCAAAAGTCTGAGCACTTCTAAGCTTTAACAATAGTAGCATCTGTAATGACAGTAATTCAAATAAATGTGTTTAATGGTAGAACCAATAGAGCTGGGAGTCCCGGGTCCCTCGAGAAGACAAATGAAACATCGCTCACGATACAATAATATTATAATATGGTAACATGAATTTTCCATAATAATTCTGATAAAGTAACGCTGCTCAGATTTCTTAAAATACACTAAACAGAATATGACTATTCCATTTATGAAATACACATAATTCATAAATAAAAGAAGACAATACACCACCTGCAATTATAATTACTCTCGAAATAAGCAATAAAATTCTAGTGCTGCAGCTGCAACTTCATTTTGTGAAATGTGCCAAAAAATGCATCAATACTGGAGCAACAAATTCAGTATCAAAATATATTGCTACTTTATTAGTAGTGAACTGGACATTTTAGTGCTTTTGCTTGTGTAAGATGATTGATACTTTTGTTCACTGTTTAGCATCCCATAATACCATTGTAATAGGCTATTCGGATGGAACTATTTTTGGGGGGTAATAATGTTGCTGTGAAGAGGTCACGTAGGGTGATATAAAAAAAAAAAGGCAGTTCGGATTGTTTGAAGAGGAGAGGTTTTGGAGCCTGATTAAAACACTTTTCTGAAGAGCTGTCCTTCTCCTGGTGATTCTTTCGCACCCACAACCTATTTACTACAAGTAACACTTCACAAAGAATACACACAATAACTAGTGTTACACCCAACCACCTCAAATGAATCAAAACAGAGCAAAAACGTGACACACATTGCACACATGTTCTATTCACAATTGGGGTACTTCCAGGATAGTCAAGTTTTTTATCCTAAATAATGGCTTGGATGATTCACTCCATGTGGTCTCAGGTGATGCTATTTTTGCAGCCTGCCCGTTCCAGTAAAGAGCTCGTGTCTGTCAGACCACATCTTCTGCACTGCAAACAAGCAGCAGGAGCCAATTGACAACGACAGCTATAACTAATACTTCTGAAACTGATCGAGAAGCAACCTGAGATTTAAAGTTTGGATGACAATAAAGGTATAAAGGTGTTTTTTTTACCACATTGGAAAAGAAAATCAACGGAAAAGCTTTGATAGTTATTCTACTAAATTTATTAAAATTGAATGGGAAAGAGAAGGTTATTTTAATTTGACTGAAACTATATGTTCCTTCACAATGGAGAAAGAATTCTGTTGGAAGAATATATTGATATCCTGTTTTTTCACAATGTCAAAGTGTTCTTTATTCACAGGGAAATGCTAAATGTATTTGGGCTTCAAAACTCTTTTACATACATATGGAACGTACTTCTGGCAGTAAGGAATAGGCCATCACAAAAAAATGGATGACACGAATAGCCAACGACCAAGGACTAGACGGACTGAAGAAAAATCACATTTAGACTTAGACAGATTTTGGACCAATTTTTGGGTTTTATTTTGGACTTTGTGTGGTTTAATTTTCTTTTCTTTGGATGACTTCTCCTTCTTTATTTTTATTTATTTGTTTGTTTGTATTTATTATTATTATTACGACTGCTTTATCTTTTTGTTGCTGTTGTCAATTACCTCAGCATAAAAGCTCAGCTCAATTAGTGTCGTTTGTAATTGAATCGTAACAGCAGTAGAAATGTCCCCATGCAGAAAATAGGCTCTGTTATGATGAGTAAATATACGGAAATGGTTTTTGGAACTGATTCAGCCACATCGTCATCCCAATTCAATTTATGGGGCTGTTTTAATTTGTTACATGGAAATTGGTTGATGAAGACTGAAATTACATAAAGGTCTATTAAGTAACTTGCATTTTGTTTTTTTGTTTTTTCCTTAGTTGTTGGCCAGATGCTCTTCCAGCTTTCTTTTTTATCAAGCTTGGGAACAAAACACAAACAAGGAATATACTGTATCGTCTTGTGCATTGCTACCATTGATTTTCATTTAATTTGCTTATACTTGTTGCTATGATTACTACTCTATTCTCTTTTTAAAGGTTTTTAAAGAAGATTTTCAATAGTTTTCTTTTCAAATACTACTACAACTATGAATAATATTTCTTGAGTAATTTGTTGTATGTACTTTTTACTTCAAGAGCAGTATTATCTTTAAGTAATACGTTATGTCTACTCGACTCACCACTGTTAATTGTTTTACCATAAGTAAATTGCCACATTACATTTTGGTTCAATGATGTGAGAGGAAGCCATTACAGTAAAAACTTCTGCTGCCTAGAGATAACATAAAACTTCACATTACTTGAGTCATGAGGGCAGAAATGTATGAAAAACAATAACTTTTCTGCACTGTGTCATTAAACAATTTTGCCAAGTGCTGGAGTGATGATAATGGCTCTTATGAATCAACTCCAGGCAGGAACATGCCAAATGAGATAATGAAATTAGAGGTAGCATTCTCTAAATGCTTTTCACTATAGTCCCAAATCCAGAAAAGGGTCCATAAAATCAAAATGTAATAATAATGGGAGCATATGCAAGGAGTGTGGCCAACTAACCACAAAGACATCTCAGCCCAGAAAAGTGCAGAATTCTAGAAACAGCACAGATACTGCGCAGAATATTATAGAAGATTATATTCACGCATCACAGCACGGACAAGTACATTTAGAAATCACCACTGCTATTCAGTCACTGCAATAGTGTTCCATAAGACATTTTACATACATTTTTGAACTGTAAAATATATTGGATAAAAATATGAAATGCAGAGCATCTACTTCTCTCCTCCGCTCACATCCATGTGTACAAAGTACAAAATTCCCAGCGGCTGCATATTTCCTGGTCATAGATCATGCCCTAGGAGCCTTTATCGCACAAGGGACCAAGGTCCTTAAAAGAGGCAATTCCTCTGTAAGATTACCACATGTATGATTTATTATACAGCTTACATGGAACGACCTGAGTCTATTGGATTTGTTTTATGGCTGTGTCATTCATACAAAGTGAAGAGGATGGATCTTTTGTACAACAGCCTCCCTCACCATCACCATCAGCTCTCCCACAGCGCAGTGTGCATTATGGACACACTAATGAAATTAAAGCCAGAGAAATGTATTCAGTTCTGCTGCTATGTGACTGGCATGTACAAAGTTTGGATTAGTCGATTTTGAATTCAAATTGTGTTATTTTGAATCAAGATTATGATAATTGTATTGTATTGTATTGTATTGTATTGTATTGTATTGTATTCTATTGTTCATTCACTCACTCTCCACACACAGTGGTCATAAGATAGACACAGCTGCCTTGGGGCTGACTGGTGGAAACGTGTTACCCAAACTGTGGATGAAGTCACAATGACAGTGAGTTGTATGAGCTGCTCAGAGCTGAGATTTGCCCACTAACCCAAAGATTGGCGGTTCAAAGCTCTGTAGGATTTAGGACTATTTTTCAACAATAGCTTTACTTGAAACTCAGACTTTTTGGCCTAAAAAATTTGAATCAAATGAGTCCACTTTCACAAGCAATCACTCAAAAGAGTTCCAAATGGAGCCTTGTGAAATTGTGGTCAGGGGAAACTGCAGTAGCCTGTTGCGTGCTAGACTTGACCTGCTCAATCAATATTCAAGATTAAAAAAATAAAAAATTAAAGGTCTCAAGAAGACCATAACCTTCAGTTCAGCGCGTGAAACTGAAATTCTGTTTTACTGCGTTTGGGGTGGGGGGGGAGAGCAGTGGATCTATGCTGCCCCCTGGAGGGGAAACATATTACTAATCAAATCTAGAAGCTGCGGATGCAGCAGAGATGCAGGCTTGTGATGGGGGTGGCATAATGAAAATATGATCTTTTTATGCAGTTTGCAGCTAAATAGACACGATACATTTATCCATATAGCATGGCAGCCAGTCTAAAGACCTAATGATAAGTTAACATACCCCAAATGACCTACTTCTGATTTTGCAGTACAGTATAGGTTAAAAATAGTATATTGTTATGTTTAAAGGATATAACTGTCTTCATGCGGATCTCAGATAAGTAGAAGCTGTATAGTGTCGACACACATTGCCGTGCAGTCACTTACACCAGCTGCTCGGGCTTCACTCTCCGGTGGTTAATTCATGGGTGCAAATAAATCTGTTCACACTTGCGCAGGGAACGCATGCGCGGAGAGGAAACCAACTGGTTTGTGTCAAGTCGATGCCGACGGATGTGACAGAGGCAAGAGCACCTGTATTAAGGCATTCATGGTGACACAGTGAGTACACGCTACTATTTCATTGTTCATATTCATATAGGCCAGGGCTCTGGTTCTGCAGAATGCGCTTCAGGTGCATCTCTGGTGCATGTTCCTGCAACCACAGATACTCATCTTTGTTATCATGGCAACATATAGAAAGAGGAATTATTATCTGCAGATGTTTTGTTTGTCATGTGTAGCCCTTGTCACGGAAAATGGTCACATTACTGGTTTATAAATAGCCGTGATGGGGCTCGGATCAACCATCAGCATCAGGACCCGTGGATGCGAGGGATGCGGGCGATACAGTCCGACTTACGCCTTGTCACTGTCGCGGGGTTTCCCTGCTCATTCAGAACAAATAGAGTGTTAAGGTTGAGTTGTGGCCATTAAAACTATTAAAGATACTGAGTGAATAGACAGAAGTGTTTGAATGACATTTAGATGGTTGTGCATTCTACTGCAGATCACAACAATCTGGATCATATAGTTATGTCATCAAGAAAGGTCCTGTAGATCATTTAAATGTTATATTTTATGATTTCATAATGTGTGACTTGTTGTGCTCGGCCTACAGTCCATGGGCTCAGAGCGGCTGGAGATGCGTAAGAGACAGATGCAGGTTCATCAGGAAGCAGCTGCCAGTGTCCTCCACGCACGCCACAGAATGGGAAACACCCCCACCAACGCCTCCAACGCCTGCTGCTTCTGCTGGTGCTGCTGCTGTAGCTGCTCCTGGTATGTGCATGAAGTGCCCCCCAGCACAGCACAGACACAGACACAGCAGCCATCAGGGCTCTGCGGCCACATAGACATGATCACACAAAGTAGTTTATTCTTCTGAGTGTCTAACAGTATGTAGCATGTAAATAACTTATATTATCTTATCTCCCCCCACTGAGCCTTCATCTGTTTTGGAATGATCAGCCATTTACACACTCTCCCTCTGAAGACAGCCTGTTGTTTGCTGTTAACTCACTCCACTGGGGCCAGTAATACATTTTGTCTCCACATCTACACAAGTCTAATTGTTGCACAGTTACAACTATGTTCACACTCGAGATGGTGCAAACTGGACTCTCACCTGAACCAATTAGTTTACAAGCAGCTGCTACATCAAGCACTGGGACCTTTTTAATTAGACATGGGAACTCCCACTGCACTCTAGACACTCTAGACAAGTCACTTTTGCAATGTATATTTCCAACTCCCGTTTGGCTTCAATAAGTATAACTGTGTTTTTATGAAAAAATACAATCTCACACATTGCAGGAAGATTTAAGAACTACAAAAAAAGACCCGCTAACGTACACCATGTATGCTACTTTTAACATGCTACTTCTATTTGTTTTAAAAAAAAGAAACCAGATCAAAGTAAGGTTTGTTTTTTCTTCTAGTCTGACTGTGAGAAATGAAGATGAGGCAATCCAGAGGTTTGAGCGTAAAACAGATACAACAAACAATTGTGAGGAAAGGTACGCTAATGACTAACCAAATCATTTAAAACAAGATCACCTGCAGATAATGAAATAAGAGCAAATAAATATGTCAGCTGTTTGTTCTACAGCCCCAAGCCCACTCTGGAGGAAGCCCGCTCCTGGTCAGTGTCATTTGAGAAGCTGATGAAGAGTGCATCCGGGCGCTGCTGCTTCAGGCAGTATCTGAGGACAGAGTTTAGTGAGGAGAACATGATGTTCTGGCTCACCTGTGAGGAGCTGAAAAAGGAGACCAATAAGACTGTGGTCGAAGAGAAAGTTCGACAAATATATGAGGATTTCATCTCAATACTATCCCCGAAAGAGGTAATAACTAATGATCAACAGTGGATTAAAATGATTAGGCAAAAAATGTAAGGCTGAGAACTGTTAAATTATACAATGCAAAGTTCTTAAATACCTTGTATTCCTACTATGGGATATTGAATTACATTTTCAATGTCTTGTTTCTCTATTGTAGGTTAGCTTGGACTCACGTGTTCGAGATGTGATAAACCGAAACATGCTGGAGCCCACCTCACACACATTTGATGACGCACAGAACCAGATCTACACATTGATGCAGAGGGACTCTTACCCGCGCTTCATCAACTCCACAGAGTACACGGACCTTCTGAAGAGCCTGAAGGAGATGCCCCTGGAGCCCTAGATCGACCTCAAACTTAGCCTAAGAAACTGGGTCCAATCTCCTTCTGGAGTCCTGCTATTTAAAGAAAAACAGAGGAAATGAACACTACTTCAAAGTGGTCTTTATCAGCTGTGTAGCTGTTGTTTATTAACCCATCATTAGCTGACCAAATGTACATGCCAGGCAAGAACAAAATGCTAGTTCCAGCATTGGGTACTTGTTGGACAGCATCTATATTTTTGTATATTCCCTAGCGCTTCACATTGCACTTTTCTACCTTGTTTAATGAGAGCGTGTACTATCTGTGAGCCCTTCCGTTGCATTTAGGTATTTTGTGAGCCTAATGCGTAACCAGTTCTTGTAGTTGTTTTTCTTTTAAAAGGTAATTAAAGAAGAGAAAGTGCCTTGGATTAAGATCTTCTCCTGCAACAAGAACATAAACGGTGCCACTATGACTTTACCAGTTTGGTGCTTTTAGCTCTTCTCAAAGATCACTTTTTACAACTGGAACTGATCGCAGATTTGTAGTAGGTCATAAGTATGTACTTCATTACTGTGATATTAGTGATTCTATTTATTTAACAGAAGACAGGGAGAAATAATGACACAGATATATTTATG
>NW_027315812.1:21479399-21494399 GCF_026437365.1 Eucyclogobius newberryi
ATATATTGAGTTCTGGGTCCAAGGCAATCATAGAAATGGTTAGAACATTTTACGTTTTGCTATTAATTTATTCATTACAAAGTGCAACGTAATCAATAAGGGAAATAGGAAAATGTTATGTCAAAGTGCAATAAGATAAGATATTCCTTTATTGTCCCACATGGGGAAATTTCATTGGTGCAACGCAGGTAGATCCAGAGGTAGATACAGCAATGTAATCAATAAAGGAAAAGGGAATGAAAATGTGTCTAGTGCCCCCATCATCACAGTCTAGAATTTGAAAATCATCCATTCAGAGCATTAATCTGTTGTGTTCACGTGACATATCAATAGTGTAGAAGGCCTATAGTTTAACAGAGCTGGAGACCGGCAATGTTATTGTAGAATTTGCTGTTTAACTGCAGACTTGTTGACTTGTTGACTTGTTTTATGGTTAATATCTTTGTAATTACTGGTCCTATCCACATAAAACTAAAATTGGCACAAATGGAGACAATGGAAAGTGGTACCTTTATCCAACCCCAAAGACGGGTAAAGACAACCCCAAAGTCTGTTGAAAGCACATAAAGCTATAAGATAAATATTACAAGTTTGTAGAGCAATTACCTATATAATAATAAGATTTTAAATTTGTGTGTGGATTTATTCATAAATATTCAATCAATTTATATTCATAAATGCATTTTTTTTTTTTTAAACGGTGAATATCCCCTTGAGTAGAACCCAAGCCTTCCATCTGAAATTAGGACATTCTAGAACACAAACCTAACTCTGCCCACTCAGCTCTACTCGACTCTATACCATACTGTAAACAAGGCCAAAACTCCTCTAATTTATTCAACAATTATTGTTTAAAAAACAAAAATACATGAAAGCGTCCTTATTATCTTAAATTATTTATTCAAATTCAAGAAAACTATGTTCCCTGTGTGTAAATTGTCTCTGGATTTTGGATGAAATTGGATCAATAAAGGTCAATAAATAAATGCATTTTAGTGTTATAAATTTACAAGTGACATCTTTTACTCTTTCAGCCGACGTCCTCAATACCAGCCCTTGACACTCAAACGTCTGCAGTATCTCATTGATTTGGGTCGGGTCGACCCAACTCAGCCCATAGACCTAACTCAGCTCGTGAATGCTAGAGGACTCACTGTGCAGCCTCTAAAGAGAGACTACGGAGTCCAGCTCGTGGATGAGGTATGCCCCAAATGGATGGGCCTAGTAAACACAAGCGTTTACTAGGCCACAGTAAACACTGGTGTGCAACAGTACAACCGCAACACTATTACATCTATCATACAATGCCAGCAGATGGTGCTGTAGAGCCATGACATTGACATGTAAATGTAGCTGTACTGCTCTGTTTGTTGTCTTCCAGGGTTCTGACATTTTTGCTGCAAAAATCAATATAGAAGTTCAAAGGGCTTCTGAAGGGGCCATAGCTGCTATTGAGAGGAATGGAGGAGTGATAACCACCAGTTACTATGATCCCATAAGTCTCGGTAATTAAACATTCATTACTATGTCTTGCATTTTCTCATGACCAATTTAAACAAAATAAAACAATTTTAATGATTATTATGTTTGCATACTTTAGGGATTCTCATCAAGCCTGTCCCATTCTTCATGAGGGGGCAACCTATACCACGCAGAATGCTGCCAGGAGAGGACATGGTGCCCTATTACTCAGACGCTGAAAACAGAGGTTACTTGGCAGAACTGGACAAAATCCAAAAGGCCCGACTAGCCTTAGCCCTCAAGTATGGATATGTTTTGCCAGACATTTCAAAAGATGAACTCTACCACATGCTTTCTATTAGGAAGGGTGTCAGACAAATCTTTCTTGGTCTTTCTCCAGGATGGGTTGTTAATATGCCTGAGAAAAAGATTTTGAAACCTACTGATGAGAAACTGCTCAAATATTACAACTCATAATTTGTAAATAATTTTTTTTTTTTTTCTCTCTCTCATTAAACTATGGTATTCATACATGAAAAATACACTTAAGAGCAACTTTTATATTTAAACACTGTACTCTAAACTTAAAAAATAATAAAGTTATAAAAAGTTTATTTGCCATAATTATGCTTTTGACATAAACATATAAATCGACATGTAAAAAGTTTAATTTAATTTTCTTTGATCCTAATTTGCATTGCCGTAATTAACCCAGCTAATCCAATGCTGTTACAGTCCACCTCTCCTTCACCATGAGGCAGTAACAGGTGAGGGGGAAATAAGGAAAATATTAGATGTCTCAAAGAATGAAAACAGGAAACAGATGCCCAGTGCTGTGTGTAACTTGCTAAAAGGGTTGTATAGATCCAGAAGGGGAGTTAGAAGTTAGTCATATGCAGCTGTATCCTGGTCTGGACATTCAATAAGGACTCCTCATCCCACTGCAGGAAGAAATTGGGAAAACTCACGTTTTGCTTAAATAACTCTGGAAGGAAGTGCCAATAAGAAATGGCAAGACTAGCTGTCCTTGTTTTGTATTTATAATTGGATTTAAATATATTATATTATACAAGGAATTGATTATTTTTTAAGGAATTGTGTTAACACCTTACAATTACACATCTCAAATATTACACCATTTTAGCATTTCAGAGTTGGAACACACCCATGCAGTAGACACTGCATATTGTCGATCAAAGCTAAAGGCCATGTTTTCTATTAATAAGTTTATTAGGTATTTTACTCGAGATTGTTCTGTGGGCCGCAGGAGCACAATTTCTGCTCCTTCAAAAGCACTATCAAGGGAAGCATATGTTTGTGTCTGTATCGCTGTGTGGTTATTTAGTGAGCTAAATTTGTTCGTGTAATTTATCATTAAAATTAACACATGCTATTTTTTCATGCAGTGTTGAGCTTATATTATTCTCTTAAAGTGCAAAGGTTTCACTTTGATGACTTCTCACGTGGTTTTTGTGTGTTTTTTCCTGAACCTCAAGTATCTAATAAACTACACAGGTTGTGGATGCATGCAATACCTTGTCTGTCAGGAAACCAGCCCAAATCCTTACCGCATAATACCTAAAATAAATCACACCACAGGAAAGAAAGAGCACAATCATTGTTTATGGCAGAACTACAGCGCTTATCTTCAAAGTAGCAGATCCTTTTGAGTCTGTTTCAAACTCACATTTCCAAATACAGACTTCAGTCTATGACTGTTGCACTAAAACTGAATTAAGTATTTTCTATTGTCACAATTTATTCACAAGTTATTTACACTAGCTATAAAATAGTTTAGTCTTTGTTAGTACAAACAGTTTAACATTGCTCCTATTAATCTAATGTCTGAGTCTCCCTATTAAATTAAACGTGGCCAGACCACGCTGAAGAAGAGCAGGCCCAGATTATCTACTCTTGATTGGCCCACTAAATACAGACAGATATCATGGTGTCTCACAGCTCTCAGTCTAACTTCAGTAAATAATTAGGGATAATTATGCCTAATGGACGCTGCTCTGTCTGCTGAAGTGAGACATGTGCCAAAGACAGTGGAGGATCAGTGCATACAGTGTATACTCACTATGGACCATACAAGACCAATTGAATTCAGAAGATAAGACTTATCAGTAGTCAGGAAGAATACAGTTCCTCATTTGCACAGACAGTGCAGCATACAGTCCTTTATTTACCGAGAAAGGGATGCAGTCCTCAGGAGGTAACTTCAGGTGCTAAATAATAAACAGGGATGTGCTGTGTAATGAGGGACCACGGACACTTGATGCTTTATAATAGGCATGCAAGAGACAAAAATAACTCATTAAAACACCACAAATAATATTTTGTACAACTTAAAAATAAAAATGATACTCTAGTATTAAAAAAGATGACTTTACAGAAGCCACCTTTGGACCACCTGGGCTCCAGTACAGGCCTGAGCTGTTTGAAGTCTGGCTGAGCCTGCCATGTTATCTATGCTTTGAGGTGGGGACCATTGTGTTCTGCTAATGAGGCTACATTAAGGTTGTCTACACCAGGGGGTATGTAATCCTCTCTGCTGGCCTGTCGTAGGCCAGGGAAGGGCCTGTTGACACTGGGAGTGTGAAGGCTTGCTCTCGGCCCCCTGGACCTCAGTACACTGAGCATCTTCTCAAACAAAGTTCAGTGGGGCACATAGCGCTGCATGGAATGCTGTCTTGATGCTTGCCTGCTGTGCCCATACAATACAGCACAATGCAATACAGTGCATAGATGGCACTGCTATTTTCCTGTCACACCTCTGGCCATGAGACAATGTGCTCTGTATGAATGACCCTCTGTAAGGAAAGTCTGTGAGCTGGGCCGTGACAGCAGCCCAGAATACAGTGCTTCATTAGCTCGGGTCAACACACTGTCTCACATCCTGCAGTCTTACTGCTCTGTCTCATGATGGTGTCCCAGTGTCCCAGGTCAGTAAATTATCCATGCCATGTCAGGTGAATTCAGTCCATCAGATAGAAAGGTAAAACTATCCAAGACACTCCAAAGCTGTCATGCTTCATCCCAGTTGAGACGTACCAAAAATAAAGTTTATACAAAGCAGAATAATATCCAATCGTCACATGCAGATTAATCACACAAAAAAAGCCTCTAAAACTTTATGTATAGTCCAACGGGTTAGCTCCTGGTGCTCTTCTTCCTTTGCCATCCAGCACATGAGTGATCCAAAGTGAAGAAGAGGCAGAGGACTGTCCCATATATGGCTTCTGTCCAGTACAATGGGACATTGTTATGAGGACAATCCCTACTCACAGAACATAGTGGTCATTGAGCCAAGTGCTGTCCTTGTTTGATGATGAGACAATGCATTGATATCCTACTGTTACCACACAGATTATCTTAATTATAAGATTATTATAGGCGTAACTTTAGGTTTAGATTTAAGAGAATTATTCTCTAAAGTAGATTTGGGAAAACTAAGAAGATTAGGCCAGTAGTTGTTGGCTTTTTACATTATCAACATCCTCTACAAACCCCACAGCACTGTACTGTCCAGTGACTCCACAAGCCCAACTAAATGCAGTCGAAACCAACGTTATTGTATTCACGCTGTGTCCTTCAAACTAATTGATTAAATCCATTAGCGCTTTTCAAAGCGAAATGCAGCATGCGTTCCGATTAACATCTAGGATGTGGATTCAACCTTAATACTGACAACTTCACCCCTCCCCCGAGGCTATCTGAAACTCCTGGAGCCAAATAATTAGTTATTTAGTCTCGTTTAGTGATATAATGCTTTCAGTGGGCTATAGTCAACTGTCAGAACACGTGGACTGTGTCTGTCGCCCTCATCTAATCAGATGGCCAAAGTCAAAGCTTAGTTTTCCCTTTAATCAACAAGTAGAATATTTACTCGTGACTGTTTTGACAAAGAAATAGTCTTTCTCTAACATCATTAGAGTCATCATTTTTTGCGCTCACTTGTTTAGTGCGTGATGGGTGTCCAGCATGTCAGGCACTTGTTTATTGGGCCATGTCATTATGTAACGTCTCCATGTGTATAATCCATGGTATGAACCTCCATAGTTATAATCCACATATTACCACCCTAAAGACACTGCGTTAGTGACTCGTCTGTGAGACAAAGCCGGTCAGGTGCAGCCATTACGCTCCGTGTATTGCAGCGTAATCGCAACTGCCGTCGCATAATGAGGGCTATTGTAGTTTAATGTCAGTGCAAGGGCCCCGGAGACATATTCATAGACCGTGCAGTGCAGTGGGCACCTGTAATGGGATGGCCCTGGCTCATGGCTGTTGGAGTGAGTTCCTAAACAAGCGCTGAAGCTGCAAAAATGTGGCCTCCTGCTAATTTTGCCCATGTTCCTATTGTCTATGAGTTACATTTAGTACTTTAGAACGCGCACAATTAGAGATAAAATGTCCTGCTAAATGTGTTTTGCCTCTAAATAAAGTCACATCCACGCGCGCGCCGCTGGTGGTTATGGGCCTGCGCACAGTTGGGATGATCTGATTTCAACACGGTTAAAAAGAGTGTGCAACAACCTCTCAAGTTGGATACCAGTTTACCCCAAATTAAAGAGCCCCGTGAGTCCGCAGTGGTTTCTGTGTCTGTTCCAACAGTTTTGATAGACGTCAATACACGTCAGCTTCTGTCAGTCTGTTCAGTCTGCTCTGACCTAACATCATGTTATTTTCAAGAGTGTCTGATTTTGATGTTACTGTAGGTGCATCTATTGTACAAGCTCGTTCCCTGGATTGAGTTTGTTTCATAGGACATTTACCGTCACCTATCATTCCCATCAGAAGTGCATCCAGGTAAATATTTGAGCGCGTCGATCAGTAATCGCGTAATAAACGCGCCTTGATCATGTTTGTCTCACGTGTAAAATGTTCCTTGATAGAGACAAAAGATGACCGATAAGAACTGAGAGCCTCGATTTAATTAGTAACCAAGCAACCTCGTGAACACTTTGATGTGCACCTATCAATACGGCGCTGTCACTATTGATTTGATTCAATTTCTCCAAGGCCTCTCGCAGCATAAAATATGCCTCAAAGGGGTAAATTGAAAAAGGTTTCTAAGCAATCAATATGAGCATTTAATGTAGGCCTGTTTATAAATGTAATATAGCCTATGCTGAAAACAGGAGAAATTCTATGGGCATTTGCCTATAAAACGCAGTGTTCGAATAAAAACGTGCCTCTTTGAGGCTAGTTCTATTGGTCATGACTGGTGTGGTATGGTGTGGTATGGTGTGTGTGGTATGGTGTGGGGGTGGTATGGTGTGGGGGTGGTATGGTGTGGTATGGTATGGTATGGTGTGTGTGGTATGGTGTGGGGGTGGTATGGTGTGGTATGGTGTGGTATGGTGTGGGGTGGTATGGTGTGGTATGGTGTGGTATGGTGTGGTATGGTGTGGGGGTGGTATGGTGTGGTATGGTGTGGTATGGTGTGGTATGGTGTGTGTGGTGTGGTGTGGTATGACACTGTGTGGTGGTTTCGTGCGGTCGTTGACTGGAGTTCTTTATGGCCTACCACTAACCTGAGAATACACCTTGATTTCACACCTCGCCTCCACTCCTCCTGGCCTCCCATTGGTGGATGGCTTTGATATAGGCTCGGCTCAGCAGCAGTGCAGCCAAACACAGCAGACATGCATTTAAGCCAAGAGCGCGTCCAGTGCCACGCGATGATGGACAGCACCGAGACCGGGGACCACATGACTGAGGTGCAATCCCCGTGCTCCGGACCTTCAAGCCCCCTCTCGGTCAACTCCGACTCCAGCTGCAACAGCCCAGAAGCCAAGTCCTCCGCAGGGCAGAGGGTCAGAAGGCCCCTGAACGCCTTCATCATCTGGACCAAAGAGGAGCGCAGGCGCCTGGCCCAGCTCAACCCGGACCTAGAGAACACAGACCTCAGCAAAATACTCGGTAAGTCCAGTCAGAACATTTGAGGCCCAAAAAGGAAAGGAAAAAAAAAAAGTATATGTATATAAATGTGTACACACACATATATATATATATATATATATATATATATATATATATATATATATATATATATATATATATATATATATATATATGTGTATATATATATATATATATACATATATATATATATATATATATATATATATATATATATATATATGTATATATAATATTTTTAGCTAGTGTAATTATTTTAAATAATTAGCGGCTTGCATCTTGTTAATATTTTAGCGACAATATTCCAAAGTATAGCATAAAAGGAAAACTATTCCTAAGAATGGTTTTAACTTTTTATTTCAACTTCAAAATGACTATTTGTAACAGAAACATTTCTTATTGGCTTATTCACTCCTGTTCACAAACACTTTAACTGTAACATGGCCCTAATCTAATCACATGCTCCTATCTCCTCAGGGAAGACTTGGAAGGCCATGTCTTTGGCAGAGAAGCGTCCGTACATGCAGGAGGCCGAGCGCCTGAGGGTCCAGCACACCATTGACTACCCTAACTACAAGTATAGGCCACGCAGGAAGAAGCAGGTTAAGAAGACCCCCAGCAAGCCCCAAACTCCAGAGACCCCTGCACCACCATCTCTAGCCCCCTACTTCCCCCCCAGCTACAGCACCCCCTACGGCCTCAGCTACCTACTCCACAACCAGCAGCAAGCCTACACACCAACCCAGAGTGCGTATCCCACAGCATTCCCAGACACAACCAATGCTTTCGATTCTCTGTGCCCTCCTGCCTACTCCGACCAACAGCTGTACTACAGCCAAATGCAGCACGGTGGCCCCACACCTGGCCTCTTGGACCAGGTTGAGTCCAGGTTCTACCCCAGCCCCTCCCTGGACTTGTACCTAGAGCAGATTCAGCTGGACACACTGTATGATCTGGACCGCAGTGAGTTTGAACAGTACCTGGGACCTCCCACGCTCAGGCCACAATCAGTGGACCCCAACAGTTACCAGTTCAACCTCAGAGAAGAGCGGTCCCTCTCGTAGCACCAGGACTGTGCCATAAAGAGAATTTATGCCCTAAACAAGTGCAATTGTTTTGTTGATACACTGTAAATAGTGTCTTTTGTTATGAGTTCAAATTTTGTTGTGGATGAATAAATATCTAAATATAAACTGTTAAATCTTTCTTGAATTATTTATTATTTATTTTAATGATTGAGTTGACTGAAAATTATTGGTGTGAATTTACTTAAAAATTCTAAACAAATTTCAAAATTTAAAATCTTTTACTCTAAATCTTTCAGAGTTGGAGATTACATTTTCCACACTAATCTGAATAATGAATAATGAATGATCAGCTCCTCTTAGTTGAATTGCATCACTTTGCAACATATAGTACATTTCTTAAATGTATAGGTATGTCAGTGCTGGCATGATATTATCAATAATAAATATGCTTACAGTTATCTACTTATGTTCATAGTGACAGTGATAACTCACCACTCTACTGAATTTATAATGATTTCATAATGTCTATGTATTTTTAAATCACCTTTTATATTTCATACATACGAAACATACATGGGAAACAGAGCTAGGTATGAACAACGAGCTAGGAATCAAAATGATCTGTTGAAAGGGCAAAAAGTTCTTCAAAAATGTATGGTTTTCTTCAAAAACCATGAATAATCTTTAAATAAAGTAATATAGTCTAGTTGTTTTTAATTTGACGTAACTATAAACAAGAGGAAAAGACACTTAAAAGATGCTATGAACCTGCTGACATTATGGTTTACCTCATCTCATCAGTGTGCTGAATGTGGCGCCACAGGCACACAATGCATCCCCGAAGTTCCTTTTTCATTTCAAAATCTTACAAAGAATCTAAATTTAGATGTTAAATCTCTACAGTGCATGACTTTCCACTCTCACTGGCTGCCAAATGTGGACTCACTTACAAAAACATGATGAAGTGAAGTCTGTGACTGACAGAACTACTCAGCCATTGCAGGTCAGGTGAGAGGCAACAACTAATATCCTTTAGACTTTGAAGGCGGAAACAGCATGACTCAGATCTTAACCTGTGGGAAGGAAGTGATGAGCAGAAGGGCAGAAGGAGGAGGGCAGAGGGGTCGAGAGAGAAGCCCGTCCAAGAGCACCTGAACAAACGGAACTAGAGTGATGCGAGCCAACTTCCCACAACAATATTGACACAAGAAATATGACCACAAATGCAAAATGATTATTAAGAAACAGCTGGCAGAAAACTCTGTATAACCGACATTTGTGCTGTAGCCTCAGAGTTGTTTTGTAGCAACCGTAGGCCCTCCGCAGCAATTAGCAAGCGGTCACAGGAACTTCCTGAAGGACAAACAAGTGGATGAGAGAGTTTGTCAGAATATAAAGGGGAAAAGTGGCTGAGCTATAGTGCATTTAGACAGGACTTTGTTCATGTTGGACTGTCGCGACGTTTTGGACAAGAGAGGAAGACATGACAATATTACAGGACTGGAAAGACATTTATTGGTTGCATGGAGAAGGTTTGGCACCAGAAAAATTATATCACACTTTAATAGCATTTAATGGACCTGCAAGAAAACTGAATGGACATTTTTGTTGTAAAACATATGACCAAATAGAAGTTTAAAGCTGGGGTACCCAATTTTCAAAGGTCAAAAAGAGGAAGTATGTATTTAAATCAACTTGTGCTCTCAAACCCTTCGTATTCACATGCATTCCTTTTCAGGCGAGTACACAACTTTAGAACAGCTTTTTCAGATGGAGAAGTGAAGCTGGGGAGATCACCCAAGCACACCAGAGCACTGCTTTCAGCTTTTACTTCCTGGTTAACAAGATATAAAACACTTTATTAATAGCTGCAGACAGCATACAGTTGTCTCATTTTGGTCACAAATTTCTGCTTTTCCAATATATATTTTGGAGAGAAATTAAAATTCACACTACAAAAAACAGGCTATATATGACACAAATTCAGTAAAAAAAAAAAAAAAAACTCCTTAATTGAAATGGAAGTGAAGTGTTTACAAGCATTTGTAGTTTCAATAGATACAGCTTTGACATTTATTCTGTTGAAGGATTTCTTGGCCCGCAGGCTTTATTAGACAGGACAGCTCAGTGTGAAATGAGGATGAGAGAGAATGGAGAACATGCAGTAAATTGTCAGAGGGGATTTGAACTTGTGACGTTCGACCACCGGTCAGCACAGCTTCAACATTTTTATATACTTGTTTGTATCCATATACATATTTCCCCTAAGTATTTGTATAGATTTGTAATACTTTCTACGGTACCACATTCAATGACCAGTTCTCCTCTTCATTCAGCACATTTTGGACACACGTTGGGAATTGTGCCTAATATTATACCTATTGAGATCTATAGCGCTACATACATTTACATTAATATATGTATAGGTATATTACTAAATCTGGAGGTCTCATTACAAATAGATAGAGGTAGAAATAATTTATTAAATCATTTTTCAGGAAAGGATTTGGTTGCCGCACCTCATTTGTACAAACACCAAAAGTCTAACTGCAGCAGGAAAAAAAAGTTAGCACATTGTTTGATTTTTCTGTATGAAGCTGAGTTATAAGAAAACTCTACACTTATTATTGTCTTTTCAGAGTGCTTTGTGGTATGAGAATTGTTGATCGTTCCAAACTCATAAACAGTCTTGAGCCGTGTACTTTTTTACTGTATCCATTTTCAAACACATTTATGTAACATTTGTCGGCGTAGATATTTCTCCACAAATGGTCCAGGAATGCCAGCGCTTATCACTGTGACACTTGCTGGTGCGGTTGGTATGAGCAGGTCAAACAGTGGATAGAGAAGACACATTCCTGCTGCTTTACAGATTAAATATTCAAACACTGGCACGCAAATTGCTGACTTTATGCCACGCCTAAAATAGATCGGGCCCTACATTTGTGACATTCTTGAGATTTGGAGAGACAAAATTAGACCTCTCTTGTCTTACCTCCAGCCTGAGGATCCTCAATGATTTCCTGTTCTGGAGCAGTTTGGGCTGAAGAAGTGAGCCTGCCGTCCACAGATAGTGCTCATCCGTGTATTATCCTGCAGAGGGGAGGAAACTCAGGCAGGAAAAAGCCCCAAAGGAGATACAGTGTTCTCATCCTAAAGAAATGCAGGAAATATATGAGAATCATTTCATACATTAAAGCCTAAGGCGTCTTTCTTACTTGCTTACGCGGCAGAAAAATACATAAAAGGAAAAAAAAGAAAAGAAACAAACAAAATGGTGGCTGTCATATTGTTCTCAAAAGTTTGGATTGTTGAATTGAAGGACTTTCTTGACAATTTGTTTTCTAAATGGCTTGATGCAAGCAGGCCTGTCACGATAATACAGCTTAAGATTCTATAGACAATAAAAGGTCATATGGAAACTAATTTATGTCACTGAAGCGGGTATATCCCCCCCAAAAAATGTTTCTAAATGCAATAACTAAATACCAGAATGAAACACTTAGTAGTTTGTCGCTATAATGAGTTATTTATTCAACCGTCTGCAGCGTAGTACAGAAAAATAACAAAAAGTACCCCACCAGTACAAAGGAAAAAGTACCTGCGATAAATATTGATGCCCAAAAATGATTGCTCCATTTCTTATTGAACGACATGGTAAGTCGATATAGTAATTATCAAGACAATGGTTTACAGTAAGGCGGCAAAATTTGAAAGAAAAAAATAAAATAATTGCCATTTGACAGGCAGATACTATTTATGTTTTCAAGTCATCATTCTGATCAAACTGTACATTTGAGAGAAGATTGAATTGTTGAAATATGAAGTGCTAAATAACAGGAGAACATGCTTTTAGAAGTTGGCACTAGGGATGTCGCTATATACCTTTTTAGTGTAATGATTATTAACGATTATTCATGATTATTGACGCAAACAGTAATTTTATCCTATTCAAATTGTCTGATAGATCACAATTCCTACAATATGTGACCAGCTTTATCAAATCAAACCTTCAGAATCCTGAAAAGTGAATAATATGCTTAGAATAATATGTAAGTGAACATAAACAGCCAGATACAAAAACTTTTTACATTTAGGTTTAATTTAGGTTTATATTTAGGTAATATGTTTTGCTTCAAATGTGATCATGATTATTATTGTTTTCTTTGTGCGAAAATCACAATTATCAATTAATAATCTTGACATCCCTTCAGGGTTAGTAAGTTATTTTCATAGCAGATGACATTTGCTATAAAAATTGTGATTTAACTTGATTTTGCCACCTTGCTTTTCCTATAATCAGCCAAAGATACATCTCTAAACTCATGCTTGGGTCTTGGGTCTTGGGTCTTGGGTCTTGGGTCTTGGGTCTTGGGTCTTGGGTCTTGGGTCTTGGGTCTTGGGTCTTGGGTCTTGGGTCTTGGGTCTTGGGTCTTGGGTCTTGGGTCTTGGGTCTGTGGCTGAGTGAATGTGTCTGTCTGATCACTTCATTATGAGTCAGTCAGCTGTAATTGGCCTGTTTAACCTCATCAGACCAGCCCAGCACTGGCCTTCACCATATCACAGCCGACACACACAGACCGTGACACCTTTAAAGAGACTTACCCAAATATACTGTATACAAACCATTGACTTATCTATCTCAGACACACTGAATTAATTTGTGCAATGGATTTTAGATTGACTGCTTTTAATCAAATCTTCTTACATTAATTAACAAATGTATCCCTCTTTTTAGATCTGGTTTGGCAGCAAATGTAGTATTTTATTCTTACTGTGATTATTATTTTTGATAACTCTTTTTATATATATATATATTTTGTTTTGTCAAAACCTGGTCTTGACATCAAAATCTTTAGACAGGATGTTACCAAGGCCATTTCAGGCGGTCTCAAGCAAAGTACTTTGCTTATAAGTGGAGTAATAAGTACAGATACAGCACCTACTTTGAAATATAGTGAAGTAATAATACACTAATACATAACAAGGAAAAATGGAAAAATCAAGTTAAAAGTATGCTACAATTTCATATCAGATCCTGCCTCAAACTCGCAGATCCTATTACCTGATTGTCAACTAAGGGCTAAATTAAATAATTCAGCCCGTCTATGAGTCTCTGGCTGGTGCTGTCAGTGCTGTCATGTGCCGCAGACAGAGGCCCGACCAGACAGCCTGATTACTGGGTGTGACCTGTGACCTGCGCCATCAAAGTCCTCAGCCCAAAAACTCTAACGCCTGTCAACAAACACTCGCAGGGCTTAGCTGAACACTGCCTTCAAAGTGAGGGCTCAAGTCTGCGCTGAGTAATAAAATAAAATATTAAGGATTCTAACTAACTATTCTTTACCTCCTGGCAATGTGTGAATGATCATGGATAGTGCCGGTTGATTTGAACGCCAGGGGTGGGTAGAGTAGCCAAAATGTATACTCAAGTAAGGGTAATGTTACTTTAAAATATTATTGCTGATACTGAGAATGGGAACATAATTCATCTCATTGGAGAACCACAATGGTCAAAGGGAGCATTCATCACAGGGAAATACTGGTGTTTTGGGGCTGCCCAAATGAGGCACTGCAGATTGTCTTCAACATAGATATTGCATTTGACTTTAAAACAATGTATCTTGGATGTAAAACTTTTATTTGTATGTGTATTGAATGTGCTGGTGTGTAACATTTGACTTTGTGTACTTGTTACTCTTGTTTTGCCTTGTAGATATTATTGATCAAATTATCAAAATGATCAAATCTACCAAGCGACTGAAGATAAAAAAAATTCACATTGGCTATAATCTTTACACATTTACATCCAAACTGTTTATTAATATGTGTTGTCCCATTATAAATATATAAAATACATCAATAAAAATCATATATTATGGTAAGATGTAAGAAGAGCAAATGTCCAAATCCTTTAATGTTGTTCATGCAAAGCTTTTGTGTTGCTCATGGTGGGAAGAGTATTGTTACTTCAAACGAAAAATTACTCAGAAGAAGTAAAAGTAAAAACTCTGGAAAGCACAAAGTAAAATGTAACTGAATACTAACTCTGAGCAACGCTGCTCTATTATTTATGACATCTATGAAAATATGTCAGGACAACTGAAGGTCCCCAGTATGATGAATTCCATTGTCTATGAATATTTAGTTAATACTTAAAAGTGCTGTAAATGCCACAAACAAGTTCTGTGCTATTGAAGAACTGGGCAGGCAACTGTAACAGAAAAGGTGTCGTAAGTTATTAATTTAACATTGTATATATAGTCTTCAATTAGAAGGATTTTTCAGGTCAAATGTGCTACAAGCCGATATGTCACTGTCATGTGCCCTGTGTCCTGTCAGGGGCCCTCGCTGTGCCCTGTGTCCTGTCAGGGGCCCTCGCTGGTTTGTGTTGTGTGTTGTTTAACGCCTGTGATGACTGACTTAGCAGGGTCAGCCTCGCAGCTCGGCAGGGGCCCTCTGTGTATTAACGTCAATTTGATTCTATTTTCATGTTAATTGAAAGAGAACAAAACATGTGTCTCGCCACAATAATCAAAAATCTTTCCATAAAGCATTGTATTGCACATAAAGGGTCTGAGGA